>NW_004797397.1:267605-279859 GCF_000002075.1 Aplysia californica
CTCTCCTCGCCCCTTTCCAATCCAAGCCCTCCGACATAATCTTCCTCCCCTCCTCCTCTCCCAATCTCAGCTCTCACCCCGACCCCCGACCCCAGCCTCCTGCACTTTACGCCCTCCCCCACCACAGTGCCCTGGTCTGTGGTCAGTCCCCTCTCTGTCCACCGACACCCAGTGTCCTCTCCCTTCTCTCTGTCCGGTCCCCACAGGGAGGAGGGTAGAGACAGGTGGTTTCCCCGTGGACAGTCCCCCACCATCCATCCCCCGCCCAACTCCCTACTTATGTACACAGCTACACCACTGTGCTATGGGTTGTCCAGTTTGCGTCCATCATGTCTTATCACCAGAGATCAATCATAACTGACGATCGTCGGCGGTGAATGTTAGGACATTCATTAATACTTGACAAGCTCAGAGTTTATATGAAAAGATATGGTCTTATGTCCGCCTATTGATATCTTTTTTTATGTTTATGTACATTTCAATACATTTTATGGCTTACTTCCCCTCGTTTTGCACAGAATGATCAACAAGCCTACTTTTTACTTCACTGAGAAACAATGTAGTGCTTCCAACACTTTGAGAAAACAAAGCATGTCCAAAACCCAGCGAAAACAATAGGTTTTGAACTTCAGTAGCCCAGTTGACTCTGCCCAGTTCTTAGGAACGATATATGTGAGGTAGCGTGGTGGAATCAGGCTCTCGTCAAAATAATCAAAGGGAAGAAACTTGCATTTTTCCTCAGGTCTGTGAATTTTTATCAAATTGTTGTTCTTTCATGCCCATTTAAGAACTCACTTATGTGGGGATTTTTCGGAAAAAAACGTTGATTAAATGTACACAAAATGTAAGTTTTCAGTTACCACGGACTCTTAAGCTAAGGAAATAAATAATATTTGACGGCCATTTTCTCACTAATTTTACCTCTGAAAAAAGTGTAACCCCCACCTCCTTCTATCGCAAATATGTCGACTTGAATTCAAGATAAATGGATATTTTTTTCCATCCAAATAAAGACAAGTGAACATGCTTTACGATGATACCAATAACTCTACATGCCCAAAAATTGACGAGAGCCTGATTCCACCACACTGCCTCACATATTGTATATGTAACCTTTCTTTGGATACCTTGTCATTTTCTAATTGTATAAGTCTGCACTAGAATTTAATGACACAATGCATATAATCCGAACATAAATTAGAAAGAGTATAGAAATGCATTGAAAACGTGAAAAAATAGAAATGCTATTACAAACTAATGCTGAATGAAGAAAAAAAAGGAACCCATCCTATTTGGGAATTCAGCATATCTAAATGATACAATTAATGGTAGCCAACTCGAAATTGAAAATACGTGTGTATCTTTTTTCCAACAAGACTAAGAACCTTGGCATCTGTTCAGATTCAGACATATCTATGAACAACCAAGTAAATCATATCCCTCGAAGAATGTACCTCGGTTCCAGATTCCAGAAGAATCAGTAAGACAAGGCACCTTGCTTCAACTGATATTGCTGAAGAGCATGCTTTCTGTCTCTCTTGTCTTGTCAAAACTTGACTTCTGCCCTTCTGTTCTGTCAGGTGTTTGGTAATTTAACTTTTTACTGATCCCATATTCCACTAGGATCGTACTGGCGCTGTGTGACAGAGAGACTCGTCAGGTGTCTCCACTTTATCCACTTTTCTCTTTGTTTTTTGTTTTTTGGGGGTTTTTGTGTTTTTTGTTTGGGGGGGGGGGTGTTTGTTGTTTGTTTTGGTATTTTGTTTAGTTGTTGTTTTTTTTGGTTTTTGGTTTTGGTTTTTTTTGTTTTGGTTTTGCGAGCACGTGAGGTTGAAGAATTTCCCTGTCCACTCCGCAATGTTGTCGGTCCACCTCTTCTCCCTTTGCCTTCCTCTCCTTCTCCTCCCCTGCTCAGTTCCCTGAACAATGGTCTTGGATAGGGCCACATGACCTTGTTACATGTGGTCAAAGTGCCAGATAAATCAGAGAATGCCGAGCGCGGGTCCTATAATTAATATTTTGTCCAACACAATACTCTAAAGACAAGAAAAGAAAAGAAAGAAAATAAAGAAAATCAAACTACTGATTATCGATATAACAAATACAAAATACACAGAAAAATAAATTATGGAGGGGTAGCATACGTCGCCAAATTAAACAATAGTTTATTGAAATGGTTAAGTCACACCTACTGCAAGCGTTTAATTAATTTTTATAAAGATCAAGTGCTGAACACACTACAAACACAAGAAAAACCTGTTTTGTTCTGTTTTGGGGGCTTTTGTTTGGTTTGGTTTTGTTTTGTTTTTGTTTTTGGGCGGTAGTGTTTTGGTTTTTGTTTGTTTTGTGTTGTGGGGGGGGGGGGGTTCTGGTCCGCAGTCCTGGTTAACTCTTAAACTTGGTATCACTATGGTACAACATAATTATACTGAAAATAAAGTCCAGCTCATGCAACAAACCTATTTACCAAGGTTGTTGTTTTTTCTTGTTTTTTTTTGTTTTGTTTTTGTTATAATGAGGGGGGGGGACGTTTTGTTTTGTTTTGTTATGCTTTTTTCTGGTCCTTGTGACCCCAGTCGCCTACCAAAAGTAGAGCGTAGCCAATCTCTCTTAAAGGTCACCAGAAACCGGCACCGAAGAACTAGTTCTCTTCAACATCTCCAGAGCTTTTTTTTCCCCTTCCGTGTGGATAACTCACTCAGTAACGTTCGCGAGAGACAAAAACAGCGAGGTTGTATCTCAGTTTCTCTCACTTTGGAGATATTGGAGTTCAAAATGTCCACACGTTATATCTCCCTTAAATGGAGAAGAAAATCAACACGTTTGTAATATTGAAAAATAAAGGAATAGAGGGAGCTCTCACTTTGACGCATAACACATCACTACCTCGGAATTTTATAGTTCTATCTGATATTTATGGGCTGCTTTGAGTTTTTAAGACCATGACGTAGAAAGCAAATTAATATTCTGTCTGCTCTGTAAAAAATCGTAAGAATGTTCGGAGTCGTTATCAAGATATTCAAAGAAATGAATTCAAAAAAGTTTGACATGTTGTGAAGCTCAACTTTTTTTAACGTCAAAGTTATCAAAACTATGAGGAACTGAGCAGATATAGCTTTGTAATTTTTGAATAGCGACATGTTAAGACACCGTGGAATCAAGCGCTCGTCAATTTTGGGGCTTATAGAGTTTTGGTATGGGCTTAAAGCTCAACACCTTTGATTTCTATTAAAAAACATAATCATGTCATGCTAATTTCACCTGCTTTCTATCTTGAATAGAAGTCGAGATCATTTTGACTGAAGGAGAGGGGAGTCGCCTAGAGTCAAATGTGACATTAACGAGAAAAGGGCCGTCAAAGTTTCATAATTTCAAAAGAGTTGGTGTTCCTGGAAACTGAAAACTTACATTGTTATACATTAATATGATCGATATGTAAAGTCTGCACAGGAGTGTGTTTTTACCTGGATTTAACAGGCGTTGAGCCCAGCACTAAAAAAATCGATTAAAACTGCCAAACAGGTCAAAAAATGTCGCTTTCTTCGATGTCATTATTTTGACGAGCGCCTGCTTCCTCCAAAATGCGACACAAGAGTAATCGCTATCCTAGACTAAGAATTACTGAGTTCTGCCCGCACAGTGCCTAGTTGTGAGAAAAGGGAAGTAAACCATTTCGAATTTCTCAACATTTCAAACTTTTTTTCGAAGTCAATTCTTTGAATATCTTGATAACGTCTCCGATTAATCTTAAAATTTTGATGTGAGTGATTGGCGGGTGCTATGGTGTGGTCTGCGTCTTCTTTCCTATCAAACATCTATCGTCTTTATCTCCCCTTCTTCTTTTTAATGTTTGTTACTCTCTTGTAACACCTCTAATCCCCAAGCGCTCATATGACCTTATGCAGTTGTGAGCCGTAAAACCTCTACTTAAAAACTATAAAATTGATAGAGCAAATAGAACATTTATTGGTTTCTCACCTCATTGTCTTAGTAACTCAGAACGGCCCAAAAATGCCAGATAGAACTTTGTATTTTTGCAGTAACGTAATGGCGAGGAGGTCGTAGGCCTACATAGGGAGGTCTCACACATTGTGACCTCAAACACTTTAAAATTCCAAGTTAGAGCCGTGTTCTTCTGTCCCCGTTTAGCACCGCCATAGCATAGCCACATATTCCAATGGGAAACTAGATCAAATGAAGTAAATGACTCGAGGGCTATACATAGGTGTTGAAATCGAATTGACATATATGTCAAAGCATGGTCTTTTTTAAAGTTTTAGTAGACGTTTAACAGCGCTCGCAACTGCATAAGGTCATATGAGAGCCAGAAGATTAGAGGTGTTACAAGAGAGTAACAAATATCAAAAAGAAGAAGGGGAGATAAGGACGATAGATGTTTGATAGGAAAGAAGAAGCAAACCACACCAGAGCACCCACCAACCACCCATAAGCATGGTCAGATGTGGGTGAAATTCCTTTATGCACACAGTAAAGCCTGCTTGACTTCCATCTCCGATACGACCGAGCTAGGACTAGGAGAAGGGGCACCTTGAAACAACCATAAACAGCTTAACCTTATCCGTACGCCCTGGGGTCATTTTGTACCCCCGGGGTTGTATTCTTCACATTTTAGAATACTTCTAGTACGAAGATCTCTTAAAAACTTTCAATATTTCTCAAAACATCATTTTGACAGACTGCTATGCAAAGCATCCGGGGGGGGGGGGGGGGGGGGGGGGGCTCTCGTGGCCTAGAGGTTAAGGTGTTGGCCTCTCACTCAAAAGGTCCCGGGTTCGAATCCGGGTAGCGATCGAAACATTTTCTTCTCTAAATTTGTCTCCTTTCACCTCATTTCCTGCTCTCTAGCAATGTTCTGTCGTCTGCTTTCGTCTCCACTTTCTGCCCTCACCCCGTCATCTCCTTTGCCCCTTCCTCTGGGCTCCTGATTCTTTCTGCAGCCTTTCTACTGCTACTCCTTCGCTTCTTCTTACTGCAGTCTTTCAGCCACACCCCTGATCTTCTGGTAGGAAAGATCTACACCTAGCCTTCTAGGACAAGGGCGAAAAATCTCGGAGGGCCCGTGTGCAAGTTGCGCACGTTAAAGATCCCTTGGCGGTCTAAAATCGATAAGAGTAGGCTTCGGCCGCCACCCGGGCAAAATTCAAAATTTCCTACCAACTGAAAATATTAGGTGTGTCCCGCGCGCACAAATGACCTATGCAGTTGCGAGCGCCGTAAAACGCTCTACTATAAAAATATATATATATGTATAATAAAAGCATACGGATCGGATTAACGAGTAAATTTCCTCTTTGTATGTGGTGGCACAGAGTTCCCCACGTCGTATGCATACGATCATAGATTCGAACTATAATCATGTGTATGTTATTCCAGCATGATACCAGCTGAGTCATCAATATGCCCTCCGATAGTAAGAAAGGTGCCAACTTGAGCAGTGTCTCTCCATCTTAGCGTCCATTACAGAAAAGTTTCTTTTTAATTTTATGTTGTTTTTTTATTTTTTTAATTTTTTTTGTATTTTTTTTTGGGGGGGGCTCTTGTTTTGTTGTTGTTGTTGTTGATGTTGTTTTGTTTTTGTTGGGGGTTTTTGTTTTGTTTTTGTGCTTACTTCTGGCCCAGGGACTTGCACTAGAAGCTGTATGGCAGTCCTCTCGACCTGGGAATCACTGCGGAGTTCACCGACACTACAGTCCTCACAATTGAATCTACCGAGAAGAAGAAGAAGAAGAAGAAGAAGAAGAAGAAGAAGAAGAAGAAGAAGAAGAATTTGCTATGAAAAAAAATTGCACCTGCTTTTTTTTAAAGAGCAATATGCAGACTGGCGTTTTTCACAAGTGTGTCCAATATATTAGTTTCATGTTTGAATGACCGACATAGTTCAAGTATGTGCCTGGCCATTGTATTGAAGTCTCTCTTAAAGTGTAGTAGCAGTGTGTGCTGATGTGTGTTGTTTCCGGTGTTGTCCTTATGTGTATGTGTAATTGGCCGCTTTTAATTATCAAGGACACGCGGGCTGACCCAGATTCCGGGGCTTTCCAGAAACCTTGACCTACACCAAAAGTGGGCATTGCACTATCTTTTGGATAAGTTTGGTTTCATTGGTGTGTATATTTGTTTGGTTACAGAGAAAACTCTCCTTGTCTTTTAAAGAAACTGAACAAGGATCCAAACACTTTACTTTCGAATTTTCAAAACAGCATTCTTCGGGATATCACCCTTGAGGTTAAAAGCGGCCAGTTAGTGTAGGGCTGAGAAAGTTCTTCCGTCTGTGGTTGAACTCGTCTTTTTGCGCATACGAAACCATTGTTCTTACGTGCATGTGTGATATTTATTCTCAATAATCGTGGCATTGCTGTAAAGTGCTCAAAGTTTAATCTAAGATTGGGCGCTGCATAAATAGCAATCTATTATTATTATGACTACTATTATTATGACTATTGTTATTATTACCATTTTTACTAGTAGTCGTAGTAGTAGTAGTAGTAGTAGTAGTAGTAGTAGTAGTAGTAGTAGTAGTAGTAGTAGCAGCAGCAGCAGCGGCAGCAGCAGCAGCAGCAGCAGCAGTAGTAGTAGTAGTAGTAGTAGTAGTAGTAGTAGTAGTAGTAGTAGTAGTAGTAGTAGTATATCATCATCATCATCATCTTAATTATTATTATATTACATCATCATCATCATCATCATTATCATCGTCGTCGTCTTCGAGGTCATCATCATCATTATAATAATTATTATTAACAGCAGTAGCAGCACAGCATCCTCTTTAGCATCGTAATTGATGGCTTTCTTTATAATGCTGACCTGCTTCTTAACCCCTGAGAACACAAGTTCAAGTCTTAGCCCGGGTTGTAAGAAATTAGCATTGCTTTATTCTATCGCCTTCCCCTTCACGCTGTGAGAATCCATTAGTTCTAGATCTAACTATGTGCAAATGTGCTAAACTATTAACTAAAAATAGTATTGTATGGTGGTATATTATAACTATTGTATTTCATGACGCTTGACTCAAAGAAAAAACAAAACAAACTGCAGATTGTGTTGTTCCTTTTGTCTACATCAACAAAAGTCAATAATAATATGGCTGACCAGAGTAACAACATGTCTTAGAAGTTTTTTGGACCATACGAAAATATGTGAGGCAGCGTGGTGGAATCAGGCTCTTGTCAAAATAATCAAAGTGAAGAAACTTGCATTTTTCCGCAGGTTTGTGAATTTTTATCAGCTTTTTGTTTTTTGCCTCAACAGCTTTCATGCCCGTTAAATAACTCATTTCTGTGTGGATTTTTCTGAAAAACGATTATCAAAGGCATAAAAAATGTAAATTTTCAGTAACCACGGACTCTTAAGCTAAGGAAATAACTAATCTTTAGCCGCCATTTTCTCACTAATTTTACCTCTGAAAAGAGATGACCCCCACCTCCTTCATTCGCAAATATCTCGACTCGTATTGAAGATAAATGGATATTTTTTTCATACAAATAAAGACAAGTGAACAAGTTTTAAGATGATACCAATAACTCTAAATGCCCAAAAATTGACGAGAGCCTGATTCCACCACGCTGCCTCACATATATTCGATATCATCTGCCAAGGTTACGGTCTGGAGTTGTTTTTGTTTTTGTTATTTTTGTTTTAGTAAGTGGTTTGCAACACCATAAGGTCACGTAAATGCCAAAGATTATAGGAGTTACAAGAGAGTAACAAACACAAAAAGCAGGAGGGGAGACAAAGACGACAGATGTTTGATAGGAAAGAAGAAGCAAACCACGCTAGAGCACCCGCCAACCACCCACGGACAGAAGTTTGAAGTACAGACACTGTAAGCCACAAGCGGATTGATTTATAATCTATTATAAAACCATAATATGGTATTTTAGTTTCAATACAATTAACCTTAAATGTTCCAAAGTGATAGAAGTATGGACTGAGTGAAAATCTGTAGCATCTTTATTTTTTTTAAAATTTATTTTTATTACGATCTCGACATAGAAAATGTATTCATGAGCCATGGCATCTGTTAATACCATTCAAACAATATCCAGGCCAGTAAGTTTTTACACCAGATTACTATGTATGCCTATGGTCTTTGTGAACACATGTCGAATAAGAATACACATCCATACTTTCTTGCAAAACTTTTTTTTTAAATGAATTATTGCGTCTTGTAGCGGGTTCGTGATCTGCAAAGATTTCCAGATGTTTCTACTTAATGTGCCATTCAAGCCCTTAATTTGTGCTGAAAGAAAATAATGGTACATGTACTTTTAAATAACAGGATTGTTATTTTTAAAGGATCTATTTAAAAGGTAATAGCTTTGTCCTTCATATTTGCACTAGATCTAATTCCAACAAAACGTAACAAATAGATCCAGTTAAGGGTACGTCATATTTGTCAATGTGAAGAAAATCAATAAACATGTTCGGGAGATATCAAGTTGTTGTTGTTGTTGTTGTTGTTGTTGTTGTTGTTGTTGTTGTTGTTGTTGTTTTGTTTTGTTTTTTGGGGGTTTTTTGTTAGTTTTTTGGGGGGAGGGGTTAAACTATCAACCAAATTTTTAGAAAAAGCGTAAAACTTTCCTTCTGAAAAGAATTCAGCTACTGTGTGGGTTGGGCGGCCTATTCCGCTTTCAGGTCAAGGACGGCAAAACCACGAGAAGTGCAGCGAGGAGAAAGGGGGTTACGATGTTTGTTTAGGAGGCCTGGTTCCAGCAGATTGAGGCCATCATACCTCAAACATAAAAAGATGCCCTTGCTCGGCTTTTTTTTATAGTACAGGGTTTTACGGCACTCGCAACTGCATAAGGTCATATGAGCGCCAAGGGGTGGTTTTCAACAAAGAAATCTTTACAGGGAATCAGACTTAGACTGCTCACCTCTCTAGCTTCAACAGCACAAGGTCTGCTTTAACTATCAAGGCACCCCGGAAATAACGAGTCACAAGAGAGTGACAACATACAAAAGAAGTAGAGGAAAATGACGTTAGTAAGGATCAGGAAAGAAAAGGCAGCAGTTCCCTGTTGTAGATCGGGCACAGTTATGAGCGTGACATGAGTCAGCCCATTTACAATTCTACTATGCTTGAACGAGAAATTCCCCCCTTTGGGAATGGCCTAAAGACACCACAGTCAGTGGCACTGCCCGGGGGGGGGGGGTTACAAAAAACAGGTTTAGTGAACGCCTCGAAAGCTGAAAACTTACAAATATAGGGTCACCGCATTCCAACAACTTCTACGCCATCGATTATTTCCCAGGCGTGTCCGAAAGTCTACAGAAAGAGCCCACAAACAAACAATTGGACAGTTGCAACTCAATGCTGAAAAAGACGTAGAAAGAATCGACACAGGAATGATACGCTGTAGTGTTAGTGGGAATTTTCAGCGCCGTATTCACGCTGCTTGTCTTGGAAAGAAATGGTAAACACCAGGAACATACAACTGAAATACATGTAGCCAGCCAACAATTTCCCTTAGTTTAGTTTCAAAATGTCAATTTCAAGTAAATTTGTGTTTCAATACTCAAATGGTTAAGTTTTAAGAGGTTCCAAAGTTTTACATTTCCCTCATCAAAGTTGTATAAAATTTGAAACACTTGATATGTCTCGAACACCTGAGTTGATTTTTCTTCTTAGAGACACATTTGACGTCTCTTTGGGTTTAGTACAGTCTAATGAATTATTATTTTACATACATTTTGTTGAATTTGATCCAAAGATGACCGAACTATTGTCCTTTATTTAGGTCCTATTTATTTATTTTAGTATTTTTTAAAATTTATTTTTAAGGGGGTTTTTTCACCTGGTCAAATATCTCCCAACCAGTCCGTGTAGGCTACCCCTAGATAATATCTCAACCATCAGTGCGCGCTCATATGACCGTATGCAGTTGCGAGCGCCGTAAAACCTCTACTAAAACAAACAAACAACCATTGGTGTCCCATAAATATACCCCAACCAACACTCTTCCCCAGTAATATATTCCAACCATCAATGTTTTCTTAATATATAATGTATACCATTCTGCTTGTGGTTACGCTGCTGGACTCGTAATCGTGAGGTTGCGGGTTCGGGGGTTCAAGCCGCGGGCCCGACGTTGTGTCTTTGGGAGAGGCACTTTACACTAATTTTCCTCACTTCACCCAGGTGGGAATTGGTACCCGGCTATAGACAGCGAAAGATCTTGTCAATATTTTAGTGTTTTGGCCGCTTGCACTTATGCTTCCAAGAAAGTTGAGGTTGTTTCAGAATGCTCTCAGGTCTACTGGGGTAATAATATAGATTGTGAAGCTCATAGAGCTTGCTGTTGAGAGGGGATTTTGCGCTATACAAATGCTATCTATCATTATTATTATTATTATTATTATTATTATTATTATTATTATTATTATTATTATTATTATTAATATTATCATGTCTAGATTTATTTACAAACAGCGATGATTTAGGTGTATTAATTTAAATCGATTCTTATTTGCTTAACGGGCTACTTTTGCTTTCGGGTAGCATCGAAATGAAACAGAGGGGCCTGTTTTCCGTTAACTATGATGCATTATCTGTCTGTGAGTCTGTGTGTCTGTGTGTCTGTAAGTCTTTGAGTTTGTTAGTCTATGAGTCTGTAAATCTGAGTTTTACTTTGTTGTGCTTTATTTGTTTTTGTATCACTTTCTTGTCTGTTTGTTTGTTGTTGTTGTTTTGGTTTTTTTTGCTTTGTTGGGATTTTTTGCTTGGTTTTTTTTAGGGGCTGGGGGTGGGGTGTTTTTTGTTTTATTTATTTTTGCTGTAGTTGTTTTGTTGGGGATGGGGGTGGGGGGTTGTAAGGGGATTGTATTGTATTGGGGGGGGGGGGGAGTTGTAAGGGGATTGTATTGTATTTTATTTTGGGGGGGAGGGTGCTGTTTTGTTGTTGTTTTTGTTTGCGGGGAGTGTCGATTTTTGTTTCTTTCAGTATTCTTGAGTCTTTTTTGTGGGGTGAGGGTGTTTGTTGGTAACTTTGTTTTAATCTCAATATTTGAGAGTAGGGAGCGGATCTTTGGGTCCCATGCCTCTGTTTTGAGACTGATGCAAACTGTAGCAAACTAAAGACACATTTTTTGGCCTACTCTTTCAACTCTGCCTCATTCATGTCACAATTACGTAAGCAGAAAAATAGAGCTCGTGGCATTAATGACAAAAACAATTGTCGGTCTTGGAAATGGCACACGCGTCCCTTGCAACGTCGGCGAAGGACAAGAAGATCGCAGATTAGAGTCTTCTGGCCCCCGTGACTTTGCATACAACCTGGCAAATGAGATGACGGTAGCAGTAAATGACAACACTCTGTGTACATGCCCGTTAGCAGAAGAAGCGTCCACTACTTAAGACTCTAGCCGCATGGAGCGGTGCGCAGCGGTCCGGGGCGGTGCGGAGTTGTTTGAAGCGTTAACATTGGGTGGCCACACTACAAGCGTGGCGGTTTTGAGGTGTTAACATTGGGTGGCCACACTGCAAGCGTGGCGGTTTGAGGCGTTAACATTGGGTGGCCACACTGCAAGCTGAGCGGTTTGAGGCGTTAACATTGGGTGGCCATACTGCAAGCCGAGCGGTTTGTGGCGTTAACATTGGGTGGCCACACTGCAGGCAGAGCGGTTTGAGGCGTTAACATTGGGTGGTCACACTGCAAGCGGGGCGGGGCGGTTTGAGGCGTTAACATTGGGTGGCCACTCTGCAAGCGGGGCGGTTTGGGGCGTTAACATTTGGTGGTCACACTGCAAGCGGGGCGGTTTGAGGCGTTAACATTGGGTGGCCACACTGCAAGTGGGGAGGAGCGGGCGGTGCAATGCATCGTCGTGTGGCATTTTATTTTCTTCATATCAGTTTCAGTTTGGCGTTATTTGTCCTGGTCGATGAGGAAACTCAACAGAAAAAAGCAAGAAAGTAACGGATGCACCTAATTGACCGACTGCAAATTCGTCCACTTATTATTGAAGAAAAAGTGGGTACAGTGGAAGAAGAATCAGACATACAATGCAAGGAAAAGGCATCTTATTTCTTTTTTCTTGTTTTTTAAAAATTAATTTACTTGCATTCTATAACTTATTGTGGTGAATGGTAAATAGGAACATAATAATCCTTAAATCCTCAGCGTGTTTAAAAACAAATCAAGGATAATATTTTGGTTTTGCAGTATACAGAGAGTAACTAAGCACACATACACACACACACTCACTCACACACACACACACACACACACACACACACACAC
>NW_004797397.1:281405-284569 GCF_000002075.1 Aplysia californica
CCGCCCCGCTTGCAAAGTGGCCAGTAACCGCTTTGTCTGTGGACTAATTTTTCCCTCCCCTCCTCGCTCCGCTCCGGTCTGCCCCGCTTGCAAAGAGGCCAGTCACCTCTTTGTCTTTGTATGTTCTAATTTCTATCGCCCATCCCCATCTCCGCTCCGCACCGCCCCACTTGCAAAGTGACCAGTCACCTCTTTGTCTTTGTATGTTCTAATTTCCATCGCCTCTTCCCATCTCCGCTCCGCACCGCCCCACTTGCAAAATGACCAGTCACCTCTTTGTCTTTGTACTAATTTTCACCGCTCCTCTCCGCTCCTCTCCGCTCTTCTCCGCTCCGCACCGCCCCGCTCTTGGTGTGGCCAGTCACCTCTTTTTGTTTTGACTAATTTCCACCGCCCCTCCTCGCTCCGCTCTACCCCGCTTGCAGTGTGACCACAGCCTAATTAGACTGATGATATATACATATATGAGGGATCAGCTCAGCTGTCTACGTTGACCCATCATTGCTTGGACGGCTATTCCCTGTGAGGATAAGTTATTATTGCTAATGGTATCACCATCCGAGGTACTAGGTACACATAGCCTACAATACGTGACGCGCTCTTTCGTCTACTGTGTCTTTTTGTGTTGTAGATAAAGTGTTACATGTCAGAAGATGTCCACTGCAGTCTGATCTCTCCTGGAGTGTGGTGAACATCGTAGTTAGTTAATTAGGATCAAGAGCAGGGCTTTAAAAGAAATGTTTCCTCTATTGCGGACAATTTTCTTTTGTTCAGACGATACATCCACTGTCATCATTTTGTCGAACGTGTCCGGTTTTTGCTACTGGGGTACTAAATACTCTCCTTTTTGGTTGGTTCTGACAGACTGGATCGAAGAAGCCCGCTTCTGAAATCATCCAAGCTGTTTAGCAAAATATCAAAAACTAGCCATAACCGTAGTTTAGAGAAATATTGCTGTGGCTGCCTTGGTCTGGAAACCTGAAAATCTTCGGAAAATTTCAAATTGGAGACTTTGCTGGGTTCACTCTTCTACACAAAACACAAAAACTAATAGCCTGTACACTTTCCTAAACACGGAGAGAGAAGAAAAAAATTGTCGCTTTTAAGCACAAGCGGGTTTTCCCGAAAAATGTTGTTTCGAGAAAATCGAAGGTAAATTTTTGGACCCTTGTTCAGTTTCCTGAAAAGAAAAGGAGATTTTTCTCTATAAGCAAACAAATATACGCACCAATGAAACCAAACTTCTCCTATTGGTAGGACTATACCCACTTTTGGTGTAGGTTAAGATTTCCGAAAAACCCCGAAATCTGGGTTAGCCCGCATGTCCTTGAAAGCGACCAATTGTGCGAAACAGTGGAGGGGGACCCAGTCAGGTACTACAGAGGACCGGCAACCCCAGTTCGAATCTACAAACGGTCATTCTAGAGCTTGGGACGTGTGCGGATTATCTTAAACCAAATAGGGAAGGACGTAAAAAAGGAGTTTGTGCTCCGAAATAGAAAAACTCTGGACAAATAGTGCTAAACAAATAGGACACCTAAGGCAGAGATCCCAATCTGTCCCCGTGGTTTTATGCACCTCGCATAATTTAACAAAATTAGATCATTTTTTGCTTAATTTCTGATTATTTTCCTTATCATTTTTTGTTAAAATGAATAACAGAATCGCATAATTTCACATTTTTGGGCTCAGTTTGCATGATTTCAGAATTTTTCTTGCATAAAATGACGGGGACAGCCCAATGTACTTTACTACTCAAAAGAAGGATTACCCATCTCTTCATCTGATTTCCCGAAAAACGCTCAGTCATTGTGTTCGGGCCCTTCGTTCATGACAGTGACAATGATAATCATTATTGAGGCGTGCTGACAAAATGAGTTACTTCTCGCGATCCAAGAATGAAGATATCGGCCGAAAATCAACACTGGGGTCAGATTTAAAGATTTTTAGTTGATGCCATTTTGTTCAAGTCTACTGTGTCTTTTATTATTCCATACTTACAAATTGTATAAACTCCACCTAAAAAGTTGATGTATCAATTTTCATACGGCTAAAACCCGAAAGAAAACTCATTTTGTCAGCACACCTCACATTAGCTGAAACAAAATTAAATGTGTCACGACACGGTGAAATCAGGCGCTTGCCACATATTCTGAGAATCAGGAGTTAATAGTTTCTAATTCAACCCGGTTTATTTGTCTTCCTTTTAATGAGAAAAAAAAACACCTTTACTTTACCTCAAACAGAAGTCGACAATTTTTTAGATTGAAAGAGGTGGAGATTTGGTATCAGGGTTAAAATTAGCGAGAAAATGGCCGCCAAAGTTTGATTACTTCCAAAGCATGGGTGTCCATGTTGGAAACTGCGAATTTACTTATGGTATGGTTAGGCAATATTTTTTTCAGTAAATTCTACACAGATAATAATATGTATCTTTGAATGGATGTAAAAGGTGCTGAACCAAAAACAAAGCAAAGAAAGGAAAAATGAATTGATGAAAATGTTAATGCCAGTTTGTTTGGTTTCATTTTTTTGCCGAGTGTCTGATTTCATCACTCTGTGATACAAATGATTTTCTTTAATCGTGCTATGACGCTACCTCAAAACTACGCAATTCTATCTGCACAGTTCCTAGTTTTCAGAAGTTTGACGTCAAAGACTTGATTTTGAGTTTCACACAATTGCAATTCTTTATATATCATGATAATGACTTTGAATAGTCTTACGATTTTGATAGAGCAGATAGAACATGTGGTTTCTGCCCTCATTGTGTTATAACTTAAAAGGACCTAAAATGTCAGATAAAACTTTGTAATTTTGAGGTAGTGATGAGACTCCGCTCCGGCACAGTTTTGTTTTATCATTGTTGTTCTTGTTTTTTATTTTCAGCATTGGTAGCTTCGTCCACTTGCTCAGACCAGCGATCCTACATCATCCAGGAAAAGTGACGCCACCGTATTAACGTCACGATGGCCAAGCATTCCTTCCACATCGGCGACTTTGTCGTGTTTGGATTAACTATTGTCGTGTCCATCGGTATCGGCATCTTCCACGCTTTCTCTGGGGGCAGACAGAGGACTACGGCAGGTGAAGAGAGAAAGACAGAGACAGATAGATAGATAGATAGATAGATAGATAGATAGATAGATAGATAGATAGATAGA
>NW_004797397.1:286025-288232 GCF_000002075.1 Aplysia californica
ATCATCATCATCATCATCATCATCATCATCATCATCATCATCATCATCATCATAACCTTTCTCACCCTGCACCAGGGTATAGGCCATGAACAAACACTTTCCAGCTCTCTCTATCCTCATGATGTTATTCCATGTCTTCCCACTTTTGTGTGTATCAGTTTCCGTGATTCCTCTCCAAGTTCCACACGGTCTTCCTCTTGATCGTTTACCCTGTGGATTCCAATCCAACACTTTATGTAGTGTGCAGCTGCCTGATTTCCTGAGATTATGTCTAATGCATCGCCACCGCCTTCTTCCTACCTCATCTCTGACTGGTCTTGTTTTCCAAAGCACTTCCTCGTTGGTGACCTTAAAGTGTGTCTGTGGAGACGTAAAAACGACATGAATCCGCTAAACTTATGTTTCAATTCTTTGTTTTCTGAAGTTATTTCTACATTTTCGAGACATTGCACATGTGCTCCCTTTAACTCTACAACTATAAGCACGTAGCGGACAGACCTGCCCGACCAGCAGCAGATCAAACGCAATGCTTGGGGACATTTGCAACCATAATAAACATTCTAAAACACGTCTTTTATTTGCTTAGCTCATAACAGTATATGTGTTATTGCTGATCTTTTTAAGTTTCAAATAAAGGAAACTGGAGTGATAAATTTGAATGAATGACGGAGAAGTGCTCCTTTCTGAAAATGCACTAAAAACATCTTGTCTGGAAGCATTGTCCAAGACACGTCCTCAAATTAAATGGTTAAGAATTGCCCCCACAGGGTGTGTGTTTGAGCAAGACATGATAACCCTTGCTCAAAAACAAGGCGTTGCAAATCAGCGACCAACAGAGCTGTTTGGACTGTCTACTATTATATTACACATAAAGTTTTAATGCAACGTATTTGTGGTGGTGGGAGGGTGAAGAATGGTGGAATGTCATGGATGAATGTGGCTGGGAGTTAGGTTTGGTAAAGAGGCGTGGGGTTGGAGCAGGATTTGAAGGGTTTAGGGGTATATGTCACTCTTGCGAGACAAAAGGACGTCATACCGCAGAGAATCATGTGCTTTTGTGACTGGTAGTAAGAAAAATATATATTATAGAACATGTAACACTAGGCAGGGGTAGGCCCAGAACAACATACTTAGGGAACCTAAACAAATGGGTAACAGGGAAAGATCTGGGAAACGTAGCCTTTTTTGAGCTTCTGAGCAAAGGAATGAATGGAGAACCATGATCGCTGATGTCTGTCTCAGATCTGGCCCTGGATGATGATGATGATGTAACAAAGGAATTCGCTTCTACTTTTAGTCCAACAAGAGAGCCCACGGCCGTCTCGGGACAGGCAGTGAAGGGGTTTATGTAGACCTAGTGTAAGACGCATAAAGCTAGCAGTCGAGAAGGGGCCTGCGCTATACAAATACCATTTTATATTAATTATTATTTTCTATACTACAACAATTGCAGTAAAATAATATGTTTCAAAATCCTAAATTTTCCTCAGATTATTATCTCTTTAAAAGCGGATAGTTAGAGAACGTTAGGAGTACGCCATTGGCAGATATTTATTACAGCCATCTTGTTTGACCTCTTCTTTAACATGCATAATACAATGAGCATTATCATAACACTTTGCTAAAATGAAAAAAAAACTTTCTTTTTTTACTCCGCATATTTTTTTTCCGGATCAGACAGTGAAACAGTAGGTCTGGAACTTCTTTGGTCTTTTCTTAGAATGAAGAACACTATTTAATGACACAAACAAAATGGCTCTTGGAGCTCACATGACCTTATGCAGTTGCGAGCGCCGTAAAACCTCTACTAAAACACACAAAACAAGATGGCTGTTACTATAAATATCGGCCAATGTCGTACTCCTAATGTTCTCTAACCATCCGCTTGTTATCTCTTTCTTCTGCCCCGCACACTCGGGTACATCAGAGTACCTGGTGGGAGGGCGAGCCATGAGGTTCCTCCCTGTGGCCATCTCTCTACTGGTCAGTTTCGAGTCGTCCATCATGATGCTGGGACTGCCGGCCGAGGGATATGTCTACGGCATACAGTTCGTCTTGAGCAGCGCGGGCTTGTTCATCTCCCAGGTCTTGTCCGTGTTCATTATGGTGCCGCTGTTGCACCCACTCAGGATCACCAGTGCTTATGAGGTGGGATGGGGAGTGGGATGGGGAAATAAAAGAGGAGGAGGAGGAGGAGGAGGAGGAGG
>NW_004797397.1:289856-291761 GCF_000002075.1 Aplysia californica
GTTGTTGTTGTTGTTGTTGTTGTTGTTGTTGTTGTTGTTGTTGTTGTTGTTGTTGTTGTTGTTGTTGTATTTGATGATGATGATGATGATGATGATGATGATGATGATGATGATGATGATGATGATGATGGTGGTGGTGGTGGTGGTGGTGGTGTTATTATTGTTATGTTGCTGCATTTGTTTATGTAGTTGTCGTTTTCTGAGTTTGGCGTGGTTACATGTATTTGGGTTATATAACAATATGAGGGTGGTTGGAGGGTGGTCTGGTGTAGTTTCCTCCTTCTTCCCTATCAAACATATATTATCGTCCTGGTCTCTCCTCCTTGTTTACATATGTTACTCTCTTGTAACACCTCTAATTTTCGTCATTTAAATGATCTTATTGTGTTACAAGTGCCGTAAAACTCTTACCAAAGCTAAAAGTAAGATATACCTGGATACCCGGAGGTGTCATCTCTTTAGATTTAGTTTTAGTAAGAGTTTTACGGCACTCGCAACACAATAAGTCAATAAGGTCAAATAAGTGCCGAAGATTAGAGGTATTACGAGAGAGTAACATACACAAAGAAAAAGGAGGGGAGATAAAGACGATAGATGATTGATAGAAAAAAAGAAACAAACCACACCAGAGCACCCGCCAACCCCCCCACAGATGTCATCTCTGATTCAGAGGCTGATGTCCTTCACGTTCACGAGTTACCGTGGCACATTCTGATATATCCAGACCAGTCAATGTTTGTATGTTGTCCATCCAGAATACTCGCTCTTTGTCCGCCCCTGGTTCTTCTCTCCCACATCATTCATTCAAGGAAACTCGAATGTACCAATATTTAGTGGGTTGTTGGCGGGTGCTCTGGTGTGGTTTGCTCCTTCTTCCCTATCAAACATATATCGTCGTTATCTCCCCTTCTTCTTTTTAATGTTTGTTACTCTCTTATCACACCTCTAATCCTCAGGCGCTCATATGACCTTATGCAGTTGCGAGCGCCTTAAAACTTCTACTAAAACTAAAAATATACCAGTATTTCTTTCTGTGTCCCTCTCTAGGTGTGGTACATGGGCATCGTCCTGTTTGGACCTGCGGTTGCTCTCCAGGCAGGTATGATCTCTCCTGTACCAGTGTGGGCCAAAGTTGCTCGTTTCTTAATTTAGTTATCTACGAGGGGCATACCAAACGTTTTTTACCTGACCATGAAGGAATAAAGGTAGAAAGCTGACATTTGGGGTGAAAGCCAACAATCATCTTCCTAGAATGTATGTCAATTTTTTGGGAAATTCCGATTACCGGTTTTACAGTCAAACATGTTGATGGGAGGTAAAGCCTTTCCCAACATTTACCTACCCTAGAATTGCAACGTTGTATCAGCTCAGTTTTGAGATATTTGACGTTAAACATTTTGATTTTCACAAAATGTCAAGCTTTTCTGAATGCGCTTCTTTCAATATTTTGATAACGGCTCCATGTAATCTGAAGAGTTTGATATAGTAGATAGAACATATAGTTTCTGACCTCATTTTCCCAGTAACTCAACTGTAATAAGAGTTAGGTTGTGAGTAGTTGGCGGTGCTCTGGTGTGGTTTGCTCCTTCTTTCCTGTCAAACTCTATCGTCCTTATCTCCCCTTCTTCTTCTTATGTTTTTTTTACTCTCTGGTAACACCTCTAAAATTATGTCGCTCATATGACCTTATGCAGTTGCGAGCGCCGTAAAACCTCTACTAAAACTAAAAAGAGTTAGTTTGACAGCATGATAAACTACGGTGCGTGTGTGTGCGCGCGCATAAATATATATTGCATAAGAAGAAAAGAAGTAGTACGAAAGGTTTTGAAAATGGGCATTCCAAAGTAAAGCGCATTTGAGCTACTTTTTTTGAAAAAGCACTTTATAAAGTTATAACATATATAT
>NW_004797397.1:295117-296548 GCF_000002075.1 Aplysia californica
CTATTTATTTATTTATTTTATTTTATTTTATTTTATAGAGAAAACTCTCCTTGTCTTTTAAAGAAACTGAACAAGGATCCAAAACCTTTACCTTCAGTTTTCTCAAAACAGCATTTTTCAGGATAGCCCCCTTGTGCTTAAAAGCGACCAGTTTTCAAGATAACCCCAGACGTTCTGTGGTACATTCTTGAAAATCACATTTAAGAAAGCTTCAAAATATTAGAATCAAACTCAGTCCGTTTTCGTGAATGGCAATGAGTATTACCACTGCACCATAGTCATCGTTACGTATTCATTGATCAAAATCTATCAATTGAATCTGACTTGCACTACGCGCCCATACGACCTTATGCTGCAGTTGCAATCGCCGTTGCAAAACGTTTACCAAACACTAACTTAAACTCTCAATGTATGACGTTAGAATCCATGCTCATTGGTAAAATTGTTTTATGAATGATCCGTTGGAGTCGTGTCAGGTTTGATAGTAGCGCTGGACAATGGCCCTGAAATAATGTTCGTGGACGCTGACCCTGGCCACTAACTGCACGCTACATCGGCCTTTTGGCAAAGATCAAAGTGTGGTATGGTCGATTTTAAGCACAAAGGGACTGTCCCGAAAGAAAAATGCTGTTTTGAGAAAATCGAAGGTAAAGTTGTTGCCCCTTGTTCAGTTCCATTAAAAGACAAGGAGAGTTTTCTCTACAACCAAGCAAATATAGATCTACCCAGCAATGAAACCAAACTTCTAGTTAGGGCAATGCCCACTTTTGGTGCAGGTCAAGATTTCTGGAAACCCTCGAAATCTGGGTTAGCCCGCTTGTCCTTAAAAGCGACCGTATCTGTTCCCGACCTTCCAGCCTTGGGCTGAGTACAAAGCGGGACTGATATAATCTGAAGCTGTAGCCTTGGCTTCTATTATTAGATCTAGATCTAATGGATAGTAACGTCCTCTTTAAATAAAAACAAAAAACACTGCACACTATTTCAAGTTTATCTCTGCTTTGTTTCATTACTTTTTACCCTGAAATCCATAACCTCGTACTGCATTAGTCCTTTTGTTTTGTTGTTTTTTTTTCAATGTAGATGCCTTTAGGCCTCAGTTAACACAATCAAGATCATTTAGGATGCGGGCTTTTGATCCTTCCTGTGAGGGCCAACCCGGGCTGAGAGGGATACAACATTCCAGCAGAAGGACTCAGATACTCTCCAAAAATATTCACCCTACTTGGGAATCGAACTCGGGTCTCCTGCGTGCGACAGCGAAGCGTCAAACCGTTACACCTCAGATTTGATGCCACGATGCATAGAAGCCTTTTTATTGGCTGTTGGTCACAATTTCATCAAACTAGAACCGACTGTGACCTAGATCATCCAACGTGTTTCACTTTGGAGGGTTTAATCATTGAGCCAAACATGGTAGCTGAGTAAAAC
>NW_004797397.1:299221-300455 GCF_000002075.1 Aplysia californica
ACCCCCCCCCCAAGCCAGTGCTACTGACTGAAGTGTCTTTAAGCTATCCCCAAAGGGGGGGTGGGGGGGGGGGTATTAACATGTTGGTATGCACAGTAGAACTGTAAATGGGCTGACTTATCAATGTCATGCTCATACTGTGCTGGAACAACATTGGGGGAACTGCTGCTTTTTCTTTCCTCATTTACTTTTTACCTCTACTTCTTTTGTATGTTAGTCCCTCTCTTGTGAACTGCTATTTCCGGGGTACCTTGACTTGGTGCTGTTGAGGCTAGAGATGTGAGCAGAGTAAACATGATTCCCTGTTTGGAGTTCTCTGTTGACATCCACCCCTTGGCGCTCACATGACCTTATGCTTTTGCGAGGGCCGTAAAACTTTACTAAATCTAAAACTAGGAGAAGAGGGGAGGGGAGGGGGGCTCATGTAGTTCAGCTGATATCATGTTGGATTACAGAGAAGATGGCACAAGGTTTGAATCCCACACTCGGCGTTCTAGAACTCGAGTCTTTTTTAAACGTATTCAACCCATTTCGCCCTTCTGTAAAAAAATAAAAGTGTGATTTGTTTATTTTGACTTTTGTTTGTTTGTTGTTGTTGTTGTTTTTTGGGGGGAGGGGGGTTGTTGGTTAAAGCTCTCCCTCCATTTGGCTTGATCCTGACAGGTATGGACGTTGAAGTGGAAGATGTCCCGCCTCTTAGATAACCATAATACATGTACAGTGTCAAAAGATGTGTTAAGTCAAGACAACCACAACTGGTCGCTCTTAAGCACAACGGGGCTATCCCGAAAAATGCTGTTTTGAGAAAATCGAAGGAAAAGTTTTTGCCATTTGATCTGTTTCTTTAGAAGGCAGTGAGAGTTTTCTCTATAACCAAACAAATCCATGTATACACACCAATGAAACCAAATTTTTCCTATAGGTAGGACAATGCCCACTTTTAGTGTTGGTCAAGATTTTTGCAAACCCCCGAAATCTGGGTTAGCCGCTTGTCCTTAAAAGAGACCAACTGTCCTTCATGTCCTTCAGGGTGCTGTTGATCGTGGCCCCGACGTTTTTCTTCACTCTGTCCATCGCCGTGTACGAGGGTATCGTGGCCTTCTCCTACTACCAGACCAAGAAATGTGACCCTTTCGAGTCCAAGCAGATCTCAGATCCCAACCAGGTTCCGTATACAGTACTTACTTACTTTGGTCTTTGTTTTTTGCTGTGTGTTTTTTGTTTTTTTATTTTG
>NW_004797397.1:303101-303530 GCF_000002075.1 Aplysia californica
GGTGTGTCCCGCGCGCTCATATGACCTTATGCAGTTGCGAGCGCCGTAAAACCCTATACTAAACAAACAAACAAAACAATATTTCCTTCAAAAAGCAAACAAAAACAGACAAACAAAAACCCAATAACCCAGCTCCCATCCCCAGCACTTTGTCCTCCGGACTCAGCAGTCTCTCCGCCCTACTGTGGGCCGACATCGTGCATCCGCTGGTGGGAGACATCTCAGAGGTCAAGGCCACCATCATTGCCAAGGTCTCAGGTCAGGAGGACAGAAATTTATTGCTGTTGGAATTTTTTGGTCCCGACCATTACCCCTCCCTCTTTCTCTCCATCTCTCCCTCTTGCTGTCCCTCCCTCCGACTACTCCTCCCTCACCACCTCTCTCCCTCCCATTCTCTCTCTCTCTCTCTCTCTCTCTCTCTCTCTCTCT
>NW_004797397.1:305404-306624 GCF_000002075.1 Aplysia californica
TGTGTGTGTGTGTATGTGTGTGTGTGTGTGTATGTGTGTGTGTGTGTGTGTGTGTGTGTGTGTGTGTGAGAGAGAAGATGAGAAGAGAGGCAAATAAAGGGCACGTGTGTATAGATTCTACGTGTGCGTCTGTGTGTTTGTATGTGTGTGCGCAACTATCAGTGTCAGCCTACAGGTGTACCTGTGTGTATCATATTTTGTCTATGCCTGTGTGTGTGTGTGTATATTATGTGTGTCTGGTATGGTAAGGTATGGTATGGTATGTAAAGAAAGAAACATCGTAACTTCACGGTGCTGTAAGGTGCGATAAACCCATACCATATGAAGAACTGAAATGGTCGCTTTTAAGCTCAAAGGGGCTATCCAAAAAATGCTGTTTTGTGAAAATCGAAGGTAACGTTTTTGGACCCTTGTCTAGTTTCTTTTAAAGGACAATGAGAGTTTTCTCTTTACCCAAACAAATAATATACGCACCAAAGAAATCAAACTTCTCCTTTAGGAAGGGCAACGCCCACTTTTGATGTAGGTCAAGATTTCTGGAAACCCCCGAAATCTGGGTTAGCCCGCTTGTCCTTAAAAGCGGCCAAATAATACCCTGGTGGTCCACTGTCTAAACGTATCACTTTGTCTCTTTGCTATGAAGACTGCTACTCCTTGGCTCCTTCTTATTGCTGTCTTTCTGCCACACCCCTGATCTTCTGGTATTAAAGCTCTACACCTAGCCTTCTCGTACAAGGACGAAAAATCTCGGAGGTCCCGTGCCGTGTGCAAGTTGCGCACTTTAAAAATCCCTTTGTGGTCTAAAATCGATAAGAGTAGGCATCGGCCCCCCATCCGGGCAAAATTCAAAATTTCCTACCAATTGAAAATGTTTAATGTGTACAGCGCGCTCATATGACCTTATGCAGTTACGAGTGCCGTAAAACACTTACAAAAAAAATAAGGCGTATCGTTTCTCCTCAGATCGCTGGCGGGTTGTTGGCAGCCTTTGCCGGGCCTCTTACGGGAGTCTTCTTTTTAGGCTGCTTCTTTCCCCGCGCTAACGCCAAGGTAAGCTTAATGTGAGGCAGTGTGGTGTAATCACGCGCTAGTCAAAATAATGAAATCAAAGAAATCAGCATTTTAGGATAACGGGCAAATTTATTCATTTTTTTCTGTTGTTGTTGTTTTGGGGTTGGGTTTTGTTGTTGTTGTTGCTTTTTTGCTGTTGTTGTGTGTTG
>NW_004797397.1:307864-309240 GCF_000002075.1 Aplysia californica
GGTTGTTTTGTTTTACTTTGTTTTGTTTTGTTTGGGGGTGGCAGGGTCTGGGTACGGAAAAAATCTGCAACAACGAAGAGCTTCAGCATTAATGTACACAAAAATTGTCAGTCTAGGATGTTGTTAACTCTGTCGAGGTAGTAAGAGATTGTGTAGCCCAAAGGCTTCTACTTCAAGTAGGTAGACATACTATCCAAACGAGATGTATTCACCGCTGAGCAACAGAGTAAGGTGATGCCCTATTTTAAGTAGGGCATCGTAAGACTATGGCATCGTAAGTCTGTTATATTATACGATTGTGGTATGGTAAGACTGTAATATCGTTAGTCTGTGATATCGTAAGACTGTGATATCGTAAGACTGATATCGTACGTCTGTGATATCGTAAGCCTGTGATATCAAAAGATATCGTAAGTCAGTGATATCGTAAGCAGGTAATATCATAAGACTGATATCGTAAGTCTATGGTATCGTAAGTCTGTGACACTGTAAGCCTAACCTTGACCTTCACCATCTACAACAGGGAACGTTTGTCGGGGGCCTCATGAGTTTTGCGCTTTCCAGCTGGATCTCCATGGGCCAAAGTTTCTCCAAAAAGAAAAAGGTCACACCCTGGTTACCTCCCGCTTCCACCGACTTCTGCCCTGTAGAGGGCGCTGTGTCCAACATGACCACAACATGGCTGACCAGTAACATGACCTCCCAGGCTACCGTCTACGGCGCCAGCTCTCTGGCCTGGGTCGCCACGACCGCACAAAATGTCATGACGTCATCGCCTGTACCGGAATTGTAAGTTTGTATTTTCATTTTTGCCCACGTGGGACGCTCAATGTTAAAAACAATCAGGAAACGACAAATATGCAGTTTTTGGGACACCTGAAAAGACATGAGGGTCTTGAACATCTAGCTCTCACTGGCAAAATTGAAGGCAAACGAGGCAGGGGTAGGCCCAGAACAACATACTTAGGGACCCTAAACAAATGGGCAACAGGGAAAGACCAGGGAAACGTAGCTTTTTTTTAAGAGCATCCGAGCAAAGGAATGAAAGGAGAACCATGATCGCCGATGTCTGTTGCAGATCTGGCACTGGATGATGATTTTTTCATTTTCGTCTTGATTTATCTTTCATTAGTCTGAAGTGCCCTACTTTTTCAGTGTTGCACATGTCATGGAACGTTAGCCTTTTAATGTCAGAATTTAAGAGAAGACAAAGGTGGAGATCGAAGGGTGATGGAAGAAGTTAGAGACTGTTCACGATCTAGACGTTTTACTTACTGAATTGACCGTAGGTAGGCCTACCAGTATCTATGGTATAGTAACAGTAGGCCCCTCACCATTGCAAGAAGGGATCATAAGTTCGATTCTTTTGAGCGGGG
>NW_004797397.1:310693-313075 GCF_000002075.1 Aplysia californica
GTTTTTTTGTTTTGCGGGTTGTTGGGGGAGGGGGTGTTTGTTTATTTGTGGGTCGGGGTGGTTGCTTGGCTTAATATGCCGGCTGTGGTCAAGCAGTAAGTTATGAACTTCATAACCAACACCAAGAAGTCCAGAGTACAAATTTTAAACTTTTCTCCCCTCAAGTGGAACAGAGATCTAAGGGGTCATTTTCCTGTTGCCCTTTCTAGCAAATCTAGTGTCCCACATTAGAAATATATAATCGCATCACTGAAGTAGACTGTTAGGTTAATTAGATTGCATCGTAACAAGTTTTTCCTACGACTACGAATGAAAGTGTAGAGTAACCGTACTGCTGATTTTTTCAGTTTTAGTTCTACGGCACTTGGAACACAATAAAGTCATATTATTATACATGTAAGCGCCGAAGATTAGAGGTGTTACAAGAGAGAAACAAACACCAAAAGAAAGGAGGGAGGAGAGATGAGGACGATAGGTGTTTGATTATTGCAGGAAAGGAGTAAACCACACCAGAGCACTCACCAGCCACCCACTTAATGATTGCTAGATTCTAAATGCATTCATATAATTATAAGTATGGTAATTCTATATAGATGTCGGTTTTTTAACATTTCCTTCTCTGCAGTTTTGGACTGTTGATCATTAATTTGTTTAAATTTGGTCTTATCTATTTTTAAATGACTAATTCACTGATTGATTGATCCGTGTATCTGGTTTGATGGTTTATTGTGATAGGACGATTGATTGATTGAGTGGGTGAGTGAGTGGCTTAATGAGCGATTGATGGAGTAATTGGTCGCTTTTAAGGACAAGCGGGCTAACCCAGATTTCAGGAGTTTCCAGAGGTCTTGACCTACCCCAAAAGTGGGCATTTCCCTACCTATAGGAGAAGTTTTGTTTCATTGGTGTGTATATTTGTTTGATTAGAGAGAAAACTCTTCTAGTCTTTTAAAGAAACTGAACAAGGGGCAAACTTTTTACCTTCGATTTTCCCAAAATAGCATTTTTCGGGATAGCCTCCTTGTGCTTAAAAGCGACCATTTGATTGAATGAACCAAAAGTTTTGTGGTCCTGTCTGGATGCTGATCAATAATACGAAACATTTTTGGGGGTAGGGTTTATTTTATGAAACTGCATGAATACACGAGTGATAAATTAGATCTAGACAATAAATAAAATGTTAGCAACTCATTCATTAATTAATTGTCTTTTCCAGAAAAAGTTTGCCGACCCAGCCAAGAAAGAGAATATCCTGGACTTGGAGATGACCATCAACGGAGTCCTGGGTCAGGACGATGAAGAAGTGCAAGCCCTAGACTCGAACATCGAAGGAGATAACTCGAACGGAAAACTGACTAGTGCGGAAGAAGCAGACGATACCAATGGAAAGTTACAAGAAGTGAAACAGGAGTGACATAACACTTAAATGAGATCTAGATCTAGGCCTAGGCCTAGTGTGCGGAGAATGGACACAACATAGATGGACAGTGGTTCCAGGATGGGGCTAAAATCGTTATTACGACAAGTACTGACTTACAGTTTGGCATGCAGGTTTGAATTGAGAAAGAAATACTATTCGGAAAAAAATTGAAAATCCAAGATGCCCGCCATAATATTGGCGGCCATCTTAGATTTTACGCCCAATTTTGAAATTGAAACTTCTCGGAAGCTTGCTTATGAATATACTTGAAAATAAATATCTAGAGACCTTGAAGTATTGGTATTAACATATCGGAGAATTGTTTTTATATCTTTCAAGATAAGGAAGTTACGAGCTTTGAAAATTGGCTTCCAAAAAAAAAAACACTGAAAAAATCAAAATGTTTTCAAAATTAAGTCATAAAACAGAAAGTATTAGATATTTTACATTAATTCTACTATACAATTGAAAAGGGTATTTGGGTGACATTTACAGAAAATTTCAAGTAAATCCACTGGTAAACTGTAGAGTTTCCAAAAAAGTGTGTTAAAAAAATGATGTTTTGAGAAAAATATGATTAAAAGATAACAACTGACATAAAATCAAAAGCTGTTAAGATACAATAATAATTTTTGTAGGCAGAGTTTGGTGGCATGCAAGCAACTGGTGTTCCAAATTTCATGCCAATACAAAATACAACAATTTATTATTGGATTATTATTTTTTTTAAGTTGTCAATGCACCACGTCAAGTTTTGATCTTCTCATCAGTTGCGCCTGAAAACAGCCAGGGACCCCTCCCCTTATAGACTTAAACAATGTTAATAAATAATTGTTTTAATAAAGCTGCTTTAGAAAGCGATCATTTCATGTGGCGCTGTTCTGATGACTAAGATATTAAATTAAACATCGTCTATTTGGTACTCTCTCTCTCTCTCTCTCTCTCTCTCTCTCTCTCTCTCT
>NW_004797397.1:313419-314084 GCF_000002075.1 Aplysia californica
GGTTGGGAGGGGGGAGGGGACACCACGGCGAGGGAAAAGAGGGTGCTGTCAAAAACAATCTGGAGGTTAAATCAATTGATGAAAATAACACATCGTTGACCGAACCGATACAATACACAAGACCGGTAGCCGCACCGCCTTGCCATGAACAACACACGTCGCTTCCAAGAGAAAGCAGCATTACATATTTGAACATATTACGTATATGTATATGTATGGTATATGTGTGTGTGTGAGTGTGTGTGTGTGTATGTGTGTGTGTGTGTGTGTGTGTGTGTGTGTGTGTGTGTGTGTGTGTGTGTGTGGAATTGCCAGATCTTGTGCGGCCTTGCCAGTTCTCGTCAGTTTGTATAACACGCAGAATCAGATGAAGATCGCAGAAGTGAGCATGGGCAACTTGTAGGCTACTTAGTGCAGATTGTGTACTGAGAAGACTCCAGTAATAATAAAGTATAATTTTGTTAATTGTTGATATTGTGTTGACCCCCGCCAAGTTTGATATTTCAATTGTATTAGTTTATTCATATTTATAGCCGATGACAGGACGAAAGTATCTAAGATAAAAATCAGATAAGATAAAGACAGATAAGATAAGATGAGATGAGATGAGAGAAGAGAAGAGAAGAGAAGAGAAGAGAAGAGAAGAGAAGAGAAGAGAAGAGAAG
>NW_004797397.1:316506-320040 GCF_000002075.1 Aplysia californica
GCACACACACACACACACACACACACACACACACACACACACACATGCACACTCACATCAAGATATATTAGGACAAGGACCTTATCACAATTCCTTCTTGATAAAGGGGAACACTATAATCATTGTCCTCAAACAATCTCGTTATTTTTTTTTTACAGTTATTTCGTTTACTTGTGTTCCTGAATGAAGTTCATCTTTTTACTTTTGATTGCTGAATGTCAACTTCCGTGCCGCCACGAAAAGTTGGCTTGAATTTGCGGACAAAGCTTGGAGTAGTCCCGTCACTTGTGGAATTATCATGAGTTCTTCTTCAAAGGTATTGATTGATAAGTATGGAAGATGAAATCCCCCCTGTATAATAGATAGTTTGTATTCATACAAATGTAGGCAGCTGTATTGCTCTGTGGCTTCGCAACTGATCAGTTTTTTTGAGTCAGGAGAGCTATTATCGATATGTAAACAACCTACAGTGTAGGCTACACTCTTACTCTTACTAAGGGTCTTACCTCAACATCACCATGTCAATGACCATGTCCATGGGCACTTGACCATGCTGTGACAACGTCACCCAATTTGAAACGTTTTATAGCCATATATCTGATACCACAAGCTGAAAGAAAATAGGGTTTGTCCACTTGAAAACCAACAAATCTCGAGAACTGAGAACGTAAACCATTTGGAGAAATAGAATCTAGAATCTAGATCTAGATCTAAATCTAGATCTAGATTCTAGATGTAATGTAGATCTAGATCTAGAGTTCAAGAAAGTTTATTTCCCCCAGCGTTCAGAGAAATAGAGGCGGCCAAACAAAAATGTGTATGGGCCTGGAGAACAGGAACAAGTCCTCCATCCCAGTCCCAGGCCAGTCCTCTGCTATGATAGTAAAACACGACGTTATTGGAGACTTAGAAATTTAAGTTTCATATCTTGAGCCTTCTTCTTCCTTCCCCCCTCCCCCACCCCCCTTCCACACCCCCAATCCCATCCTCGTGCAAGGTTGGAGAGATCTTCACAGCTGCTGGGTCCGCCTTCAGCAAGCTGGGAGAACTCACGATGCAGCTACATCCCAGCTCTGACCAGGGAGCTGGGGGCACGGGGTAGGTTACTCACAGACAACTTCTCACACTTCTGACTTGGGACTTGTTGTGGCATAGGCCTACTCGTCTAGAATTGCATGGTTAATTGGTCGCTTTTAAGGACAAGCGGGCTAACCCAGATTTCGGGGGTTTCCAGAAATTTTGACGTACACCAAAAGTGGGCATTGCCTTACCTGTAGAAGAAGTTTTGTTTCATTATATATAATTTGTTTGGTTATAGAAAACTCTCCTTGTCTTTTAAAGAAACTGACCAAGGGACAAAAATTTCAACTTCGATTTTCACAAAACAGCATTTTTCGGGATAGCCCCCTTGTGCTTAAATGAAAGCGACCAATTTTATTCAGTGCCAGGTATATTATTGTTAGTAAAATATACTTAGTGGAGGAAGATTATAATTCAGTGGCTGGCTCATCCTATTGTTTGTGTCACGACGTGGTGGGATCAGGCATCGTCAATTTTGACGCATATGGAGATAATCATCTTAAAGCCTGTTCATTTGCCTTGCTTTTGATTTAAACAATATCCATTTATCTTGGATACAAGTCAAAATATTGGCGATTGAAGGAGGTGGGGGTTAGCTGGTTTCAGAGGTAACATTAGCGAGAAAATGGCTGCCAAAGTTGAGTTAGTTCTGTGGAAACGAAAAATTTATATCTTTTATGCCTTTAATTAACATTTTCAGTACAATCCACACAGAACTGTGTTCTTTATGGAGAGCAAAAGGTATTGAGTCAAAAAACAAAAACTCGATAATAATTCCCAAACCTGTGGGAAAATGTCAGTTTCTTGACTTTTCATTATTTTGACGTGCGCCTGATTTCTTCCTTCTGCCTCACATTTCTTTGCTTACTGTTTTTCATCTTGCCTTTTACACCTGTGTAGTTGCATTTTGCTTAGATTCTGAACTATTCTTTCGTTAAAATGTGGCTCAATCTTTTTGTCGCAAACTGTGGCTGTTGTCATATTACATCGTTTTGACGTTAACGTCTTTCAAGTGCTAAACAACCTTTAGTATGTCTGGGTGCTAACTTAGTCAAACTATTTACCTGTATTACTTGTCCTGGGCAACAACGTCATTGCACACTGGACAGGTCCATAAGTGCTCAGTTCCTCCCACTACCAAAGCCCACGAGGTATCCATACTGATTGTTCCAGTGGCTGTCTGATTATGTGGCCGTCTTTCCTTTTCAGTGAGATAATCATTCCTTTCTTCTCTCTCCCCTCTCTATCCCCATTTCCCGTATCCTGATGATTGCGTGGTGATCTGCTGTCTCCCTCTCAAACTGTCTTGTGGTGTGTTTCAGAGGGAAGTGGACAGATCAAGAGCTGGAAATGCTCCGAGGTGCGGTCAAGCGTTTTGGGGAAGATTTGAACAAAATCAGCGATGTGATCAAGAGCAGAACAATGTAAGTTATAAATTATCTCCATGAAACATTTCTTGTGTCTTTGGGAGTTTTGTGTGGAGCATTCTGTCTTAGTTATTCAGTAGAATCAGGAACGATATATATGTTTGTGGGTGGTTGGCAGGTGCTCTGGTTTGGTTTGCTTCTCCTTTCCTATGAAACATCTATCGTCCTTATCTGAGTTATCTTCCCTTCTTCTTTTTTATGTTTGTTTCTCTCTTGTAACACCTCTAGTCTTCTGGCGTTCAAATGACCTTATGCAGTTTCGAGCTCCGTAAAACCTCAACTAAAACTAAAACAAGCAAACAAAGATATTGAGTAAAATCAAGTACGATATATTTTATTTTTACTAATATTTGTTCATTCTTCTAAGAAAAAACATAACTTTGTCTCATGTGTGCAGAGGCGGGTGTTTGGAGGGGGCTCTCCTGGTAGATCTTTTCTCTCCTTTCTGTTATTTCTATTCTAAATGTCTTACTCTCTCCCAGCATTAAAGGACCATTATTGTTGTGGTGTAAAGTAAGTATCGGTAAGTAAATATATAATGGTTTTTATATTGTACCGACAATTTCTCTTCTTTCTTTTCTTTGTTGTAACAAATCTAATTTGCAGAATTTATGGCTTATAATAAATAAAACTTACATGAACCTGTTTGTGTTGCGGGTGCGGTTCAACTCTTACTAGAATTTTTTTTTTTTTTGTGCAAACTGGTAATGGATTTGATTTGTTCTTACCTTTTCTACATGAATTAACAGCTGTGCCATTACCACCTTGACATTTTTACTAATTTTGCAGTGCACTGTGATTGATAAGTTAACCTTTCATGAATGTTTCCCTCCCCAGCTCTCAGATCCGCACCCAGATGAAACGCAAAGCGTTTGAGGATGCGGGACTGCAGCCGCCGACAGCGGGGTCCAAAGGCGTGTCACAGGCAAAGGTGGTCACGAAACCTGTCCAGGCGGTGTCCGCGCAAGTCGTGGGGGAACCCCAGGCCAAGAAACAGAAGACATCAGGTGACACACTTACTGTCTTT
>NW_004797397.1:320670-337498 GCF_000002075.1 Aplysia californica
AAAGAAGAAGGGGAGATAAGGACGATAGATGTTTGATAGGAAAGAAGAAGCAAACCACACCAGAGCACCCGCCAACCACCCACGGGGGGAGTTGGAGAATTGGAACACATCATGTCATAACTTCCTTTCTGTGGTCAGGGGGTGGTGTGGGGGGGTGTCAAGAAATAAAAGACACCAGGTGATAAACATTCTCTTCATGATCGGACCAAGATGGAGTGTCAAGACATTGAAAACATCTTGTGATAAATTTTCTCTTTTTAATTGGGGAGGTAGAAAACTGACGTCAACAGATTGCCAATTCTTGGATCAGCCACTCTAGAAACAGACGACATTTGGTCGCTTGTAAGCACAAGGGGGCTATCTAAAAAAATGCTGTTTGCAGAAAATCGAAGATAAAGTTTTTGCTCCTTGTTCAGTTTCTTTAAAAGACAAGGAGAGTTTTCTCTTCTATTGTAACAAAACAAGTATACACACCAATGAAACCAAACTTCTCCTCTAGGTAGGGCAATGCCCACCTTTGGTGTAGGTCAAGATTTCTGGAAACCCCCGAAATCTGGGTTAGCCCGCTTGTCCTTGAAAGCTACCATTTGTTGTATAAACTTACTCTTGTTGATAGTCGGGGGGGGGGTTGTTAAACAGTGTCCACTCCAGTCTTATGTTCGTGCTGGAATCCAGGTGTCTGCTAGTCTTTATCCGAACAGTTAATTTCATATGATGGTAGTATTTTAGGAGATTTATTTTTCTTGTTCGAAGAATCAGGCCAAGTTTCTGAACAGCCCCTACCCCCCCTCCCCAAACCTCCCAGAGTAAGTTAGTTTAAAATCTTTTACTGGTTGTTTTAGATTTATTATAAAATGAAGATGTGTTTTTTCCTGTCCCCATTGTTTTATGCAAGAAAAATTCTGAAATTATGCAAACTGAGCCCAAAAATATGAAATTATGCGATTCTGTTAATTTTAACAAAGAATGATAAAGGAAAATAATCTCAAATTATCCCAAAAAATGATCAAATTTTGCTAAATTATGCAGGGTGCCTAAAACAACGGGGACAGCTTTTCGTTCATGTGCGTGCACAGATAATGTTTGTGAAAAACGGTGACAATGTATGGAATAGTGTTAGTTGACATGACATACTGACATAGACAGTAGACATGTGTTGTCATACTTTTGTTCAAATGGCGTAAGTCTCTAATGTCTCTGGGTGGGGAAAATTAAAATGTTAACGTGTAAAGAAAGGGGGTGTTCTATTTTCTTTTTTTCAAGACAGTAGATTCATTCCTTGTGAATTTCTTCCCTTTTTTTTAAATCTTTTTTTTTTAGCTGAACTTGAAAAATAAAATTCTGTATCAGGCGGTGTCAACAGATGTTTCTCAAGTTTATATGATTTATGACTTACGCCCTTTTTGTTGGAGTGTGAAGACATATGAAGCAGTAAGATGTGCTAATTATAGCGAGGACCAGCAGACCCGCGTTTGACAGGCATGTTTTTGCGAATCTTCCCAGAGGTCACCCTGAGCGCACTGAACGCCCCCGAGGGAGACGTGGATATTGAGGGACTGGGGGACAACAGCGGTCACAAAAAGCTGGATTTTGACTCAGGTACTGGATCATGCACTGTGTGTTGTTGTTGTTTTTGTAAAGTGTTTTACGGGGCTCGCAACTGCATAGGTCATGTGAGCGCGCGGGACACACCTAATATTTTCAGTTGGTAGGAAATTTTGAATTTTGCCCGGGTGGCGCAATCGATTCTTTTGCGAAATTTGGTAAGTGGTAAGTGTTTTTATGGCGCTCATAACTGTATAAGGTCATATGATGGCGCGGGACACACCTAATATGTTCAGTTGGTAGGAAATTTTGAATTTTGCCCGGGTGGCGGCCGAAGCCTACTCTTATCGATTTTAGACCATCAAGGGATCTTTAACGTGCGCAACTTGCACACGGGCCCTCTGAGATTTTTCGCCCTTGTCCGTGAAGGCTAGGTGTAAATCTTTCCTACCAGAAGATCAGGGGTGTGGCAGAAAGACAGCAGTTAGGAGAAGCCAAGGAGTAGCAGTAGAAAGAGGAGGGGGCAAAGGAGGTGAGGGGGTGGGGGCAGAAAGTGGAAATGAAAGCAGACAACAGAACATTGCTAGAGAGCAGGGAAGGAGGTGAAAGGAGACAATTTTAGAGAAGAAAATTTTTTAGTCGCTACCCGGATTCGAACCCGGGACCTTTGAATGAGAGGCCAACACCTTAACCTCTAGGCCACGAGAGCCCCCGTTTTGTTCGTGCTGGTGAATAATAATAGATAGCATTTGTGTAGCGCAAATCCCCGCTCAACAGCAAGCTCTACGCACTTCACAATCTATACTATTACCCCAGCAGACCTGGGTGCATTCTGAAACAAACTCAACTTCCTGGGAAGCATACAGTGCAAGCAGCCATTTATAGGCGCTCAAACACTAACAAACTGACAAGATCTTTCGCTGTTTATGGCCGGGTGCCCTTTCCCACTTGGGGGAAGTGAAGAAAATTTGTGTAAAGTGCCTTTCCCAAGTACACAACGTCGGGCCCGTGGCTTGACCCCGCAACCTCGCGATTAAGAGTCCGGTAGCCTAATCAGTAGGCCACCGAATAAAGTGATTGTAAAAGTTTTGAACGTTAAAATGCCCAACAATGAGAGGTTGAGCAGTTCCAGCATGCTTGACAGTCAGAAAGTAGGTCATTCAGTCTTGAAGTTGCCCTGGGTTTGTTTGTTTTCAGGGTTCCGGCGGCCTCCTTGAATTCAAGGAGTCTTTGAAAACTCCTTGAATTTGCATTCAAGGTACAATCTCCTTCAAAAACTCCTTGAATTTGAGGAACCTCCTTGAATTTCCCCGGATCGGACACAAACAAGATTTTTGTCGGATTGCTCTTGGCGTGTCGTCGAAAACGGCTTGAATTTCTTGACCAAACATCCTTCAATTTTTAACATTTCTCCTTGAAATCTTGAATTTGGTGGGGAGTTCGTGGCAAGAACCCTGTGTTTTGTTTGGAGTTTGGTTGGGGGGGGGGGGGGTGTTGGGTTTTTTATTTTGTTTTTCTTTTAGTTTTAGCTTTTTATATGATTTTGTGAATGATACTTTTTAGTCAACTTAGAAAAATAAAAGTGCACAAGACAGAAGGAATAGTTCACAGTACAGTGCGGTGTATTCAAAATTCCATTTGCTCAGCATGTACGGGTACACATAGATTGATTAGAATATTTCTTGTCAAATCTGCTTGTTATTTCGTTCTCTTTTTACACTTTGTTTAGTATATTGTCAAATCTGCTTGTTATTTCATTCTCTTTAAAAATTTTACTCTTTGTTTAGTAGTATTTTCTATTTCTTTTTCAGATGTGGACTCAAGCCTGTTGTGAAGGAAAGACTGAGAAGGAAATGAATGCAGGTGTGAGAAGATGGATGGATGGATACTTTTTGCTTTGTGGTGGCAGATTGAGTGTGTCTGTCTGTTTTTGGTACATGATAGCAGGTGGAAGGTGTGTTTGAGATTTGCTGGGGGGGGGGGGGGAGATTGAGTAGGGCCCTTGCATTTATATGTCTCAAAGCTTGGTGTTCTCACTTAAAGCAGTATGATAAAGTTATCATAATATAATGTGTAAAAAAGTTGTTCCCGCTTCCGATCCGGACATAATGTGTATTTCTGCGCAAAAAAATTCTTCAGGAGCAATGTGGAGGTTTACTCTCAATGATTTATGTCTTGTGTAAACTGGCTCTGGCAAAATGATATTTTATGTTTTATATAATGGCAAGTGCGTATGACTAGAGTAAAGGAAGTTGTGCATGGTTGAAAGGATAAATGTGTCATGACGTGGTGAGATCAGGCACTCGTCAAAAAGCGGAAATCAAAGAAATTGGTGTTTTTCTGGCTGTTGGGCATTTTTTTTTTCTACTTTTCTTTTTTTTTTGGCTCAACACCTATTACATCCATTTAAAAACACATTTCTGCTTGGATTTTACTGAAAAACATTGATTAAAGGCACCAAAAAATGTAAATTTTTATTTTCCAAGGACTCAAGCTATAGAAATTACCAAACTTTGGCAGCCATTTTCTCGCTAATTTTACCTCTGAAACCGGGCGATCCTGACCTCATTCAATCGCAAATATCTCGACTTCTATTCAATATTAATGGATATTTTTTTATCCAAAAGCAAGGCAAATGAACAGGCTTTAAGATGGTATCAATAACTCCATATGTCCAAAAATTGACCAGTGCCTGATTCCACCATGTTGTGACACAAATGTAATTTTTTTTTATCCTTCTCTGAAAGAAAGAAATCAGTGTCTGAGTTGATGGAAGAGATGACAGAGTAATGAGTGTGTTTTTAATTTTTTTTTTTTTTTCCGCATGATGTACATTGAATACTCGCAGTATCTAAGTTTAATTCATTCTGTGTGAAAAAAAAGCATGTTGTTGAACGAAAGTGCCTGATGAATGGATGATGAAAGAAAGTGCCTGATGATTGATGACTGGATGATGAAAGAAAGTGCCTGATGAATCGATGATGAAAGTATCAGTTTCGCGCTGGGGGGAGGTGGGGAACTGATTGTGGAAGTGCTAGTGTGGCCTGAGAATGTGGCAGAATGTGAATGTTGTCGATACCTTATATTTTATAGCAATTGATGCAACCATCAGTTTTTGTACAGTTTGTCTAATAATAAATATTGTACTTATTTTCTCTTCCGTGTTTGCCTGGTTCAGACTTGTACACGATATGTGTTTGTCGAGTCCGTTGTACAGTGTGGGTGGTTGGGGGGTGCTCTGATGTGGTTTGCTTCTTCTTTCCTATGAAACATCTCGCAACTGCATAAATAAGGTCATATAAGCGCCAGAAGAATAGAGGTGTTACAAGAGAGTAACAAACATAAAAAAAGAAGAAGGGGAGATAAGGACAATAGACACATTTTTTTGAGTTTGAGTGAAGAGAAGGACATCGGCCCAGTAACAATCAAATAGTGCAGAGAAGACAAGTATAGACAAAAACAACAGAGGGAAAGAAAAGACCCAATTTGTTGGGGGTTTTTGGCACTAAGAGAAAGACTGAAGGTGGGGAATAGAGCAAAGATTAAATTACCTGGTACATTAAGATTAAAAGAGGAAAGACCTACCAGTGACGACAGCCCCAGAAGAATCTTGCAATACTCAGAAATCGGAAACACAACAAAACATTTCTGCTTCTTTCTTCACAGTGTCAAGTTTATTTTGTATACATAATGGGTTCCAGTGTCAAAGAATATTTTTAAAAACAAACACATGACTTAAAAGAACACACCAGCGCTTGTGTTGCCTCCTCCTCCCTCTTTCTCTAATTGTGCACAGTTCATGACACAGAACTGCCAACACACATCACTGGCTAGGTCTAGACCTGTTAGTTAAGGCCTTCCCATCACAGTGGGTGTCGCATTCAACGAGGTTGCCCGCACCGGCTTGCTGTCCTCATTGGATCCGACTTCTCGTTGAATGCGACACCCACTGTACAACACTCTGATTGTGCACAGTTCATGACACAGAGCTACCAACACACATCAGTGGCTCGGTCTAGACCTGTCACACACATCAGTGGCTAGGTCTACACCTGTTAAGGCCTCCCCTATACCACAATCTGATTGTGTACAGTTCATAACACAGACCTGTCACACACACACACACATCAGTGGCTAGGTCTAGACCTGCTAAGTCAAGTATTGGGCAAGGGAGGGGAAACACAGTACCGTACCGAAGTGTGGACAGCTACATGCACTCTGACCTGTCACACACATCTGTGGCTAGGTCTAGACCTGTTAACACTTTGCCCCCACAGGACGCCGATCGCCGACGGTAAGAAGCCGTCCCTTTCCCCCATGGGACGCCGATCGGCGACGGTGTGATATAGCGTGTATCCTGGTCCGTGGGGATAAGTGTGTTGCGCGCTCTGCATGCCGCGTGGGTGGAAAGTGTTAAGGCCTCCCCTATACAACAGAGTCTTGGACCTGGGAGAAAACACTTACAGTAGTGTAGTGTTGACAGCTACATGCACTCGGAGCAGTCACAAACATCGTACTTTTCCACGTACGGCCACACAGCTACTCTACCCAAATCCCTAAATAGTTTAGTGATGAAATCTCACTCTAATGTAATACAAAAGAATGCTTTCAAAGACAATCTCACATTGCCCAGGATAGATCTGCAGATAGACGTTCCACCAGGTAGCCAGACGTTCTTCACACCACAATGGGAAAAAAAACAAAAAATCCAAGCATCTAAACAGACCCAACAAACACTGTTGGATTCCACACGTACACATAATCTCTGCTGACATTCATATATATATATATAAAGAAAGTTCACCCATTGCATTCTTGGAGTCAGTATCAATTGCCTCAAACTGCAGTTGGATACATTGAATACCACCAGAGTTGGATTCAAACACGAGACTTGTGTTCAGGAAAGCAATCACTCTATAAATTCAAAGCCACCACCTGATGCTCTTAACACTTTGACCACACAGCAACAAATCTTTGAAGCGCTACCAGCAAATGCTGGAATAATCACAGGCGCGCACACACACACACACACAAACTCACACACCCACCAACTAAGCAACCACTCACACGCGGTCTTCATTCTTCTGTTACAAACTTGAAACCAAGAGCAAATATATATATTTACAGATCCACTTCGGCATAAAATCATGTGGTGTCATTTTTTTAAAGAGTTTATGTACACAGTCTTCAACTCCTCATACAACATACTGATTACATTTACAGTAGTAGTTGTCAATAATTTATCAACAATGAAACAAAACTAAACATAGTTCTCACACATTTGGTAAAATCATCACTTCCTCTGCCAACCGTTTTAGTGCTGCGCTACAATGATTCCTCTACTAGGGGAAGAGTGGAGGGTGTACAAAAGATTATGCATGCACTGTAGTAGCGATGAAGTATGTATCAATATATATGGACACGAATGTGCTGGGACCGTTGGGAGGAACTGAAAATGGCAGGAGAAAAGAAAAAACACAGGCACATCAAAACCTGACCAAAGTACACATGGATCTTGCCACAAAGGAGGGATCTTCAGATGTTTGTACTCCAGTCAAAAAAAAACCCCAAAAAAATCGAATCAACACCACATTTGGTGCTGGGAGGGATAAAAAAAAAACCCAACCAAGACAACAGACAGAACCAACCCCGGAGAGCAGAAAGAGGTCAGACCTATCAGCGACACTATCCAACAACAACCTAACAAATATATGATTACGGATTATTATTATTTTATGTGTCATCTCTGCTAAAATAACAATCAGATAAAAAAGCAGAAACTGCCAAAAGCGTTCACTTCACTTCACACGGCAAGATAATGACTTTGTAGATAGGAGCAAAGAGAACAAGATTCTGGCCACAAAAAGTCAGGGAGCAAGTCCTGTGACAGTAGTTAGAGTACCGAGGTCCACCTCGTCAGACTGGAAGAAAACCGAAACACACAAACACACGCACACACATTCACGCAGAGTTGTGCACAAACGTCCACTCAGTACTCTGTGCCAACCTAATAAAGTACAAAAAGAGGGTGTTTTTTTCCCCCCATGGGAAGGTCATTTCAAGGGCTACAATTGGTCACTTTTAAGGACAAGTGGGCTAACCCAGATTCTGGGGGTTTCCAGAAATCTTGACCTACACCAAAAGTGGGCATTACCCTACCTATAGGAGAAGTTTGGTTTCATTGGTGTGTATATTTGCTTGGTTATAGAGAAAACTCTCCTTGTCTGTTAAAGAAACTGAACAAGGGGCAAAAACTTTAGCTTCGATTTTCTCAAACAGCATTTTTCGGGATAGCCCCCCTTGTGCTTAAAAGCGACCAATTATTTCCCCCATGTTCTCTGTCATTATCTCTGATGGTACGACGAATGACATACTGACCATGCTTATCCCTTCGATCATGCATGATTGATAGAAAAACACACACAGTAACACAGACGTCTGCTGCTTAATGACGCACTCACTAGAGCCACAACAGATGAAAAACCCAAACATTCATAAGTTTGTCAACATCATAAAAGGAAAAAAAAGCATCTCGATATCAGTTTACAAAGAGGAATTTGATGAACAACTGAGCTTCTTCTTAATTCTTTATGAGTTTGAGTTTAGTTTTAGTAGAGGTTTTACGGTGCTCATGGCTGCGTAAGGTCATATGAGAGCTAGAAGATTAGACGTGTTACAAGAGAATAACAAACGTAAAAAAGAAGGAAGGGAGATAAAGACGATAGATGTTTGAAAGGAAGGAAGACGCAAACCACACCAGAGCACCCACCAACCACCCATGTGAGATATGACACATTGGAGAAGGTGACACACAACACCATGTGAGATATGACACATGGGAGAAGGTGACACACAACACCATGGGAGAAGGTGACACACAGCACCATGTGACATATGACACACCAGAGAAGGTGACACACAACACTATGTGAGATATGACACATGGGAGAAGGTGACACACAGCACCATGTGAGATATGACACATGGGAGAAGGTGACACACAGCACCATGTGAGATATGACACATCGGAGAAGGTGACACACAACACCATGTGAGATATGACACATTGGAGAAGGTGACACACAACACCATGTGAGATATGACACATCGGAGAAGGTGACACACAACACCATGTGAGATATGACACATCAGAGAAGGTGACACACAACACCATGTGAGATATGACACATTGGAGAAGGTGACACACAACACCATGTGAGATAATATATACCAGAGAGGGTGACACGAGCCTTAGTGAGACACATTAAGCCCCGCTCAACTTCGGTCCACAACATCTTACACTTGTCTGTGTGCAGCAATGTCTTCCTAGGTTTACATAAAAAAAACAACCTAAGTTTTAGTAAGTGTTTTTAGTTTTAGTAGAGGTTTTACGGAACTTGCAACACCATAAGGTCATATAAGTGCCGAAGATTAGAGGAGTTACAAGAGAGTAAAAACACAAAAAGGGGGGGGGGGGGATAGACGATAGATGTTTGATAGGACAGAAGAAGCAAACCACACCAGAGCACCCGCCAACCACCCACAAAAAAACCTAAGAGAAATTAAAAGCTCAAAAGAAGCAGGGTTGACGCAAAGTGGTAAGGCATACGAGAAATAAAAAGACATTTCCTCCAAACAAACCACAAAAAAAGTAGAGTTTTAAAACGCATTCAAATAATGAACCTGTCGTCTGCAATACTTGTATACTACCTTAAAAGCGAGAAAAAAACAACCCCAAAACAAAACACAACTATAGAGAAATAATGAAATAAAGCCATCATGACAATCAAGAAAACTTGCATGTCATGAGCTCAGACCCACAACAATTTCTACTGAAAACTTTACACATATATATATTCTTAAATAAATTCCCAAAAAAACAGTTCTCGGTTGAGGTCGATTTGATAGAAACTCAAGCCCAAACTCCCACATTTTTTTAGAACCTACTGTAAATCCCACATCAGGACATAAAACGCGAAGATGAGTTGAGTTCACTTTGGGGGTGGACACAATCATGGCCATACCTCACCAGGCAGCAATCTCACAGGAACAGAAGGTGAGGTGGGAGATGAAGAAGAAGTCTCTCACTCAGAAATGACTTTAATTTTTAAAAACATGATTTTATAGAAATTAATAAAAAATGAAAACAAAACTACCTGCTTTCACACCATGTGATATAACTAATCAAACAAAATAGAGGAGGGGGGGGGGGAGGGGGTGTAGGTAATTTCTAAATAAAGCCGAGTTGGTGCTGCTGACAAAGGGAGAGACGTAACAATCACCACACCACCTCCGACAAGACTTTTTTTCATTCCGAGGAAAAAAGAAACTATAAACCACCCAGAAAAGTCTCTCTCTCCTCACAGGGCTGGCTGGTGGTGGGTGCGAGAGTCCCCGAAAATCATCACCAGTTTCCTCACCTCACCACCACCACCACAACAACAACGAACGCTGCGTCGGCCATCGCCACCTTAGTTATACCACCGTGCTCCGATGGCTGTTTATCACGGGTTTTGCATATTCTACAAAGTCGTCGATTAGAACAGGCCACGCTCCTGCGACAAAGGGAGAGAACAAAAAGCAGAAATAAGGGGAGGGAAGGAAAGCTAAAAAAATGTTTACAAACAATAATATCAGTCCATATTGCTGTCCCCGCGGTTTTATGCAAATAAAATTCTGAAATTTATGCAAACTGAGCCTAAAAATGTGAAATTATGCGATTCTGTTAATTTCAAAAAAAGAATGATAAAGGACAATAATCAGAAATTATGCAAAAATGATCAAATTTTGCTAAATTATGCACGGTGCATAAAACCCCGAGGACAGAGATATTGCAAACATCAAGTGTACTGTCTATGAGCTTTTTAGATGAACTAAGCCCAAAATTGTTATTTTTCGCTTTATTGCAATTCTTTAATCTGTGGTATGGGTTGTGCTTGTTCGGGGAATATCTTGTTCAATTTCACATTCTAAATGTTGTAACAAAAAAAACAAAAAAAGCAAGAAAAGGTACATAATGTAGGTACAACCAGTCGCTTTTAAGGACAAGCGGGTTAACCCAGATTTTGGGGGTTTACAGAAATCTTGACGTACACCAAAAGTAGGCATTGCCCTACCTATAGGAGAAGTTTGCTCTCACAGGTGTGTATATTTGTTTGGTTATAGAGAAAACTCTCTTTGTCTTTTAAACAAGCTGAACAAGGGTCCAAAAGCTTTAACTTCAATTTTCTCAAAAAAACATTTTTCGGGATAGCCCCCTTGTGCTTAAAAGCGACCAACTGTTAAAAGAACGAAAACCTTTTTGCTCTATCCTGAAAAATGTGGCTTTCTGGGCTTAGAGCACTTACACAGCTTACAGAAGAATAAATACCCTCTTATTATCTTTGAGTTTCTACATTTCGTGAAGCAGTTGATCAGAAGAAAAAGGTTTGTAAAAAATTAGAGATGTCATCTTATTTATTTATTTTTTTTAAAGAAGAAGGAAGTTTCATCTTATGAAAAATGACTTAAATCACTACATAAAAATTGAAACCTAATTATACCTGCTTCCCCTCCACCCATCCGCCAATCCAAAATTCAACCTAGCACAGAATGGAATTTTCTTTTTTAAGAAAAGACCGGTATGGGTTGATGAAAGAGAGCAGTCACGTTCTTTCTGTTTTCAAATCAGTTAAACAAACAAACAAGCACACACACACGCGCGCGCACACACACACACACACACACACACTCACACACACACACAGAGTCACATACACAAATATACACACACTCGAGCTATGCTAGAATTAATTTTTTATCAAACCGTTACCCACTGAGCAGACATTGAAAATGTTCTAATATCTTAAGAAAGGAGGGAGCTGGAATTAACTTATAACAATGCATCAGCATCACGCTAGCATTACTCTTAGCCCCTCTCCCCCCCATTTGATTTTCACACAAAATAACACTCACTCATATCTGTCTTCAGAGAAAGTTGCATTCGAAATTATAGCAAAAGTTGCAAGAAAAATTTGCAGAAGTTGCAAGAAAAGTTGCAAGACGTGTATAGCAAAAAAAAAATGTCCTGGAATTATTGGAATACATTGGTATGCTCATTACAATCAAGGTAACCGGTTATTTTTGACGAAGTATTATTTTTCCAACTTTTGCGGAAAATTTGCTAAAATTCGCGAATTCACGAAAATGGCAAAAGTTACATGCGCAATTGCCGGTAGTGGGTGCGAATTTCTCTGAGGACAGTCATATGGGCAAAACGAGTGAAACAAAATTAGCACAAACAACAACTCACCTTCTTCATCGTAATTACTCATGTCATCATTAATCATATTACAAAAGTCAAGCAACAAGTTCCACGTGTCCTTGGGGATCGATCGCTTGTGGTTCTCCTGAAAAATTAAAAAAAACCCGCAAAAAATAAGTGGGACAGAAACAAAGACATGACCTGTAAGAATTGTGGCTACAGCAGTACTGTGTTGAAATATTCAAGAAGCTCACTAATACAGCCACATCTCAACCCCACCTAGGGTCCTGCTCCGAAAATGACTCCCTTCTCAAAGTATAACAGTAAACAATTTTTTTTTAATTTCTGCAAAAGCAGATGATGATAAAAATACCACAGGGATGCCACTCAACTTTTTTTTAAAATAGCTGAAAATCCACGCGCCACGGTCTCGCTAAAATATGAATATCAATTTGAAACCCAAAGGGTGTACATAAAGAGAAATGACAAACAAACAAACAAACATATATAGATTCTATCTCGATCTCAATAACAGAATAGCCGATCAGGATCAAAATACCGGAAATACCGGAAAAAAGCGGAAAAGTGGCATTCCTGATACCAAATCAACTGCAAAACATAGATTACAGATTAAATTCATAATTCAAAAAGCAGTCAATGTTCCTAGACCTATCCATATTTTCTGGTTGGTCAATGATGGCCCAGTGATCAGTTTTAGTTCTCTCTTCATTTTGGCCGTCCAACTGAACTAAATTAGACCACAATCCACTTCAATCACTAAATCCTCTAGTCTAAAGCTACAATAACCATGTACAGTAGAATCATAACGGACAAGATCACAAGTACGTAAATTCCAGCTCAACCAAGAAAAAAAAGTTCCAGAAATTCTGTCAAAGAATCACCAGATTCGAACAGTCACAACTTTCCACATCTTTAGAAACCAGAAGATCTCACCAAACTAAAAGTCACTCTGAGAACAACATTTGAACCAGATTTCCGTAAAATAATAATTAGTAAGTGGAGAATCCAAACCATGACAGGCTTCCAACATGAGCTAGTCAGGCATACAAAAGTCACTTCTGTTTTTAAAAAATCTGCTCAATAACAAAAGTGACATTCACAATTTAAGTAGATTAATTTTTTATCCCGTCATGAAACCTTCACAAGACTGGTCCATTTAACAGTCCAGTAATCTGCCAGAACTTTCAGCCATTATTTTTTATCCGTTCCCGTTCAACCATTTTAATGTCATTCATTCATTCATCCAGAGCCAGATCTGTGACAGACATGGGCGATCAAGGTTCTCTATTCCTTCCTTTGCTCGCATACTCTCAAAGCTACATTTCCCTGATCTTTCCCTGTTACCCATTTTTGTTTAGGTTCCCTAAGTTGGTTGCTCTGGGCCTACCCCTGCCTCGTTTGCCTTCCATTTTGCCAGTGAGAGCTAGATGTTCAAGACCTTTATGTCTATTCAAGTGTCCCAAAAACTGCATTTGTCATTTCCCGATCGTTTTTAACAGTGAGCATCCCACGTGGGCTTCTTCAAGCACTACCTCATTTGATTTCTTTTCCTTCCACAATATTCTCAGCAGTCTCCTAAGAAACCACATTTTCTGTTGCTTCTATTTTATTTTCACTGTCTTTAGTGATTGTCCAGCATACAAAACATAATTCTACAGACATTACTACGTTAGTCCACGCTCAATAAAAAGATGAAGTTTACGAAGTTCATCAAAGTATCAGTGCAATATTAACAATAGACTGCTCCACTCACCTGTAGGAATTTGCACCACAAATCTAAAAATTTGAATCTTCCCGTGAGAACAATATTCCAGTAAGCAATGGCCATGTCTTGATCTGAGGAGTACACACATACAGTCAACTGATCAAAAACTCACCCAGATATCACAATCGCATAAAAGATTCAAACAAAAGAATATAAAATAAGGAGCAAAGAACTTGTCCTCATAAAAGCAAACGTGTAAAAATCATCCAGTAATAACTCTCTCCTTCTTTCACCTACCAAGTGCCACATCTGGAACAAATATTGATGAGATAGCGACTGTCCATTCAGTGAAGTCCATCATTTGATCATCCTCAAAAATATTACACGACAACTTCCAGAGGTGGAAGTCTAAGAATTTACTCTTTTTAAATATATTGCTCTTATCATGTCCCTACCTCTTTTTCTGTAAATCTTACAGAAAGAAAAGACCCTCATACCCATAAAAATACTTCATAGGGTAAATAATAAAAGAAAGAAAAAGAGCATCACTTTTAAGTATTAATCTCACATGGCGAAGGGTGAATGTGAAGAGATGAGGAACGGGAACAGTCAATATTCATGATTCAAAGTCAAGAGCTTTCTTGTAAAACAATATACAGTCGAACCTCCTGCCATGACGGCCACCTGTACAAACGGCCACTTTCCATTCCCCCCTTGCGTTTTTTCTACATAAAGAAAATATAGTGGTAATATAGTTTGTAAAATGCATAAAGCTTGCCGTCCAGTGGGGATACACAACAAAATGCAATTTATCATTATCTATTACATGAAAATATTCCTTTCACTTCACATAAAGCATTTTGCCGCCGTTCACTGAAGGCGAAGTGGGAGACAAAACAAGGCAGAAAGAACAAAAAAAAAGTCAAGAACCATGCTCATACCTAAGCCTTTCTGCTCTGGGTTTTTGGCATAATTGAAAGTAAACTGGTAGAAATCCTTAAAGTTGTTGGGGTCTCGGATATCCTGTTCGAGCGTGCTGCACTTCCCTCGTAATTTGTCGATGGAATCACACCTGATTGTGAAGAAAGAAATAAAAATAAGAGGACTGCACAGGAAGTAGATTTAACAAATAGGATTTGTATACCCCCAGGTCATGTCCATTGAAACCGAATGACATGTCTGCTGGGACATTTCAACGACCCACTATCAGCACTGTTCAAGGAACCCAATCCTGCCCCCCCCCCCCCGGGAAGTACTGAGTTCCTGCTTGATGCCACAGTACCAGAAGGAAGAGAGAGAGAGAGGGAGAATGTTAGGAACACTTTGAACATGACACAAGTTACTAAACTGCAAAGTGCCTCAACTAGCAACTGGAGATTACGGAAAGCAAATTATAACCCTATGAAAAGACAAACAAGTGATAGCAGCTAGACATCTCTCTGTTTGTGTGTGTGCGTGTACATGTGTACAAAATCAAATTGCATGTAACGCTGGATCAGAGGCTCCTTGCCTATTACGTTGCCTGAAATCTACAATGCCAGCCAAAGGTGAGGAGAGGGGACTGGTAGGAAAGGAACAAATTGAGGACAAAGCTAGCTCACAGAGTAACGTGTTGAAGAAAGGGAGCTTATTACTGTACAGCTTCCAGGAGGGTGCCATGCGCCATGTGTAATGTGCACTTCTTGAGGCCAGTTAGCTAGCACAGTAATAGGGAAAATTTACATTAGTTTAGTGAGAGATGTATAACTCAGAAAGTTGGCAGATGGCAGTTTAAAGGGGTAAGTAGTACATTTATCAAATTAAGTGTTCCTTTTAGAGCATATATTTGCAAAACCTGGCAGTTTAACAGGAGGGGGTTATGATGAGGTTTGACTGTATTATTGTATGGGGAATGACTACACTTCTTTTTTTCCCTTCTCTGCTGATAGCTGTTCATGCTGTCTCTCAGATGACTCCTCCTATTTTCAATACAAAGCTATACCTTGTAAGTAAGCCATATGGGGCACAAAAGTCAACCCATCTAGATCTTTTTACTCTGGAAGCAGAAAACCCTCTTTAGGTGCGTATTTCCACTCTAGTTATAGAAAACGGTAGCATTAAACAAGACTAAATTAACTGAAACAAACTGTCTGTGTGTGTGTGTGTGTGTGTGTGTGTGTGTGTGTGTGTGTGTGTGTGTGTGTGTGTGTGTGTGTGTGTGTGTGTGGGTGGGTGGGGGGAGGGGGGGGGGCAATCTTTCCTTTTATTTCCCAAACTGAGACTGTTTGAGAAGGGTGGACCCCCACTGTATATCAGAGCAGAGGACAAACTGACATTGACAATCTCCTTACCCAAGTTCTGACATCCCTGTGACAAACTCTTCTTTAGTGAATTCGCACTGAGTTTTTGCTTTGAACCTCCAGGCCAGAATCAACACCGTTCTGGACTCAGGGTTCAGCTGTAAATCTTCGAGGAAGCGCATGACACCATCAACTGTCATTTTGTCTTCCTCGCCTGGATCTGGAAGACAAAATGGAAGGCATATTTATATACAGAGTTAACACAAAGATGGTTCAATTTTTCTTCCATTAAAATTGTGGCACGAGATTAGAACAAAAAATAACATACTGAATAACAAACATGCACTGGTTTTAACTCTTTGTTTTAGTAAGAGTTTTACGGCGTTCGCAACTGCATAAGGTCATGTTATATGAGCGCCAGAAGTTTAGACGTGTTACAAGAGAATAACAAACATTAAAAAGAAGAAGGGGAGATAAGGTAGCAATGACAATGAAAAATCAAATTTTTATCCATATTGCTTTAAAAAAGACTTAAATGAAAATAGTGTAAATTCTAAGAACTGTGGTTTAAAAATTTTTTTAAATCTTTAATAAATAAAAAAGTAATTGGGATTTTTGTTTGCAAAATTTTGGGGGACTTTTATAAAGGAAAACCTCCAAAAAGTGGGACATGTCTTGATGTATTTTGAGGAAAAACTGTTCATAAGTCAGTAATGAATTGGAGTATCTGAATGAAACTTGGCATCTCCTTGTTGTGATTTTTAGTGCAGAATCTAGTTCTGTTTTATCACTTTTTCCATCTTTATTACTTTGGATCTTAAAGACTAATATTTGTGTGAAATTTGTTGAACTGCACAACATCATTTTACTGCAACCTGTCACACCTTCTAAAACTCAATGTTAAAGCGGTATCGGGAAAACACGCGATTAAGTCATCGATGACCTTTTCAGTTATAGGCAGCCAATCACATGCCGCCAAGCGGGCGGACAGACGGACGAGAACCGACTCCTTCCATTGCATACTACTTACCCCCC
>NW_004797397.1:337598-340427 GCF_000002075.1 Aplysia californica
CCACCAAAAGGCCTTTGGGAATTCTTTAAACTCAGCTTCGCGATAATTGGAACGTACACAGTGTGACACACACACAAGGTGAAAGGTTACACACATAGTACTACGTCTCCAGCCTCTCTCACTCCCTTTGGCACCGGTAGTAGCTTGAAACACTAGGCCTAATTAACAAACAATAGACGATGGGCCTAAATCTCGCGTCGAGTATCTTGTCTGCTGGAGTTCATCCGTTTGCCCCCCCCGTTCAGTGAATAAAATTGTGGAGCGGACCCAAGAAACAAACTGACTTGAGGCTTGAGGTCAGCAGTCTGCTCGCTGAGAGAGTAAAATAGTGCAGGGCACCCAAAAAACTAACTGTCTTGAGGCTTGCAGTTCGTTCGCATGGCCGTCCGTTACCCGCTCGCTCAGACTGAGTCCGCGAGTAACGAACCTATCCGTCCGCTCGCCCCAACTCTACTGCACAGATGCAGAACAGGAGTTATAGCCACAGAACTATATTTCATAGGCTACTAATCATAGTCATAGCCACAGCAAAGAACAAAGGATGGGTTAGGAGTGAGGAAGAGGTTATTAACGACGATGTAAAGGAATTTTTAAGGGCAGTTACAATTTGGCATGCAAACCTCACCCCCAACATATAAAAACATTATCCTGTGCAGATCTACAAAAGTTTTAAAAGCTTTCAGAAAATAGCCTAATTTAAATCAATGAAACAATAAACGAAATTGGAGCTTCGCCAGACAAATCACTGCTTCATCATATCAAGCCAAAATATAACATTTGATTTGCTTCATTTGCACTGCTATCAAAATACTGAAAGTAAGACTGGACTCATACCTTTATAATGCTGCCACAGTGATTCTATTTTCCGTTTGTCCACTGAAGACCTGGAATCAGCAGAGCTATAACGATCAGGGGCCATGAAGTAGTTGTCGACTGCTACATCAAGCCTCCAATCATGTGCACACAAACAGTTGATGGCAGTCTTTTCACCAGTTTGAGTGAAGGCGACAAACTGCCGCACTTTATCTTTCTGAGAACTCTTTAACCGTTGCTGTAAAAAGAAAAAAATACACAATCAAAGAAAGCACACAAATACAAACAATGTGTGAACAAACTAACAATAATCGGATCAGACGCAGAAGAAGTGCATTAAATGTAGAAAGAATTTAGGGCAGGGTGTAAGTTTCTCACCATTTTCGGATGTTTGCAAGATTGAGAATCGCTTCCGGTTGTGGTATTGAACATGCGCAGTGAAAACACTCCGTGCACTTTAAAAAAAGAGGATGTAAAAATATGCCTTTGAGGGCTAGATATACTTCAATTTTTATTTCCGACACAAATTATAGATCACAAGATATTAAATTGGTTTCGAATTGAATGCGTCCATAATTATGACTTGTATACAGTTCACTTATTTGTGAGAACGAAAGGGGGTCATTTATTTATTGAGCATGTAGCGAAGGATAGGAGGTGTGTAATAAGTGTACCAAACCATAGACTAACTACTATTATTATAGAACCAGAAAGTACAGCTACAGCTTCAAGGGACGGGGACAAACAACATTGAACACACAACAAAATAGATTGACATGTTAAAATCACACGATACGTCATATTGTGTGTAGATCCACATATAGGACCCATTCTCCCCCTAAAAACATAGACTTTTGAATTTAATATACTGTTATATCCTATATCGTTTACTGTCATGGCCGCTGCTCGATTGCTCTATTACAAATATTAAAATTTAGCTGCGAAGCGTGCATGCTAGCTGTGGCTGGCGCCAATTACGTTCAAATTAGGGGCAAAGTGCCCTGCGGAGATGCGCTGGTTGGTTTTAATTATGGAATTAAACGAAAGCATCTTGGGTGCAATGTTTTCTCACAACGATATTATTCTTGCAAATGCTTTTGATCCGAAGTCTTTGACATCTGAAACCAATTAATATTATAAATTTCCTTTTTTGATTGAATTACGGTAGAAAGAAATATGCAGTCGCTCATAATACATGTACATAGGAGAGAAAAACACAAGGTAATTTTTAAAAAAACAAAAAAACATTAATAAACACACCTGCAAAGAAACTCTGGTGATATAATATTGCTTAATTAATTACTGCTGCGCCACTGTTGCTGCTGCTGCAGTTACTGTTACTGCTACTAGAACAAGCCTGGTATAGAACAGAAGCCAAAGGTATGATGCCAACATCTCCGCTCCGGTTTTGAAAAACTTTTTTTGTTGTTGTTGTTGTTGCTGGTTGTTAAATGATTGTTGTTATGCCGGGTTGTTGTGATTGTTTTGAATTGTTGTTGTTGTTGTTGTTTTGTTTTGTTTTGATTTTTGGTAGGGCCCTAAGAGTTTTACGGTGCTCGCAACAGCAACTGCATAAGGTCATTTGGCCATGCGGGACACATTTAACATTTATTTCAGTTGGATGGCGCCAAATAAAGCCTACTCTAATCGATTCTGGACCTCCATAAAGAATCTTAATTAACGTGTGCAACTTGCACACGGGACCTCCGAGGTTTTTCGCCCTTGTCAGTGAAGGCAAGGTGTAGATCTTTCCTACCTTAAGATCAGGGGAGTGGCTTAAAGACAGCAGTTGAGTAAGAAGGAGCCAAGAAGTAGCAGTAGAAATTAAGGCTGCAGAAAAAGTGCAGGAGCCCAGACGAGGGGGCAATGGAGGTGAGGGGGTGGGGGTAGAAAGTGGAGACGAAAGCAGATGAATGAACATTTTTAGAGAGCAGGAAAGGATGTGAAAGGAGAAAATTTTCGACAAGAAAAATTTTCCGTTACTATTCGGATTCGAATGAGAGGCGAACCCCCCCT
>NW_004797397.1:340611-343596 GCF_000002075.1 Aplysia californica
AGAGACAGAGCAAAGAAAAGGACCACGTACTGTGTCCGTACCGCTCATGTCGTAGAAGGCGACTAGAGTAAGGAATCGGTTATCTTTCCCGTAAAACAAAACAAAACAAAACAAAACAAAAAACAGCTGCAAAAAACATCAACAGCAAAAAACAACACGACCGCCAGTTCTGGAAGATGGGGGATCGACCTTCATCACCGAAGAGAATCGAGGACATCATGGAAACAGCTAGAAATCTAGAAAAGGATGCACAAGACAGGCTTCGCAGGAGAAATGTTGTTGATGGCCTATGCTCCACTAATAAGGGAGTTAAAAAGGGTGAGAGAGAGAGAGAGAGAGAGAGAGAGAGAGAGAGAGAGAGAGAGAGAGAGAGAGAGAGAGAGAGAGAGAGAGAGAGAGAGAGAGAGAGAGCTTGGACAAGTCACCAAACGTTGGCGCCCATTCTCCCACATAATAATGATTAATTATAGCATAACATATCTGACTCTGTGACACCCATGACTTCCTTTACAAATATTATCTCGACTACTATTTAGATCTAATAAATGGGTATATTTTCATCTCAAGCAAGACACATAAACAAACTTTAAGATTATACCAATTTAACTTCAAATGAAAATAAAACTCAAAAAATTACGAACGCCTGATTCCATCGTGTTGTGACACATGGTATCGTATCTTAGTATCTTACTCTGGTCACCCGTTCGCGTATATTATTATTCTTTTATATATCATTTTAAGGTCAAGTCAATTGAATAGGCCCATGACTCAATTGTCTTTCTGAGACCTACCCTTTTGACATTGTCTGCAAACTTATATTATGTTAATTAAGGTGGATCTAATTTAAAAGGAAAACCGCGACCATCTCGATTTACTTTTCACTGAAGGGCCGAGAAACACGAGCTGATTTCTAAACCCAATAGGCTACCTTTGGTTACGACCTGTTTCATGTAATTTGCGCCTCAAAGGTCAGAAAAAAAGATGAACCCCCCCCCCCCCCCCCCAAAAAAAAAAGAAAAAATATTGAAACGTCCTAGTTAGATCTAGATCTAGATTTAGATAATATCTAGATCTAGATCTAGATCTACATCACAATTCATAATAAGATGAATTGATAAAAACCGAGCACCTGTCAACACGGCTGTTTTTCTTTTTTAAGTAGCTCTTTAATCTTTAGAGAACAAGGACATTCACAAGCTTGCTATGAATAGACGTCCAGGCCTTGGGTAACTATCCTGATGATTCATTGGGTAGTTATGATCACATGACAGACATTATTGTTTACGGATGAGGGATTATTGTATTTGTAGTTTGTAGTGTTTTCCCGTCATTTCGACATTGCTGTATCAACGCAGTGTACAAGAGAGCTCATCAGTTAAACAAATCTGCAACTTTTCTCGTACTACTTCGAAAACATGGCAAGTGGAGGTTTCGACATCGCTAAAGCTGGATGGTTATACCGCCAATGTACGTTGAAACTACAGGTTGCGAGTGTGGCTATTCCATAGATGTACACTATAGTACTAGATACCGTACACCCCTCTCTCGGCTTGCTGCGCGATGGCCACATTTGACAGTGGCGTCCGCCATGTTTTTTGTGGCAAGTTGTGTGAAGGAGTTCATGCTAAAGCAATGGGCTAGGCATGTTTTCTCTCTCTCTCTCATACGCGATAGGCGAGGCTTGGTTCTTGTTGATTTTTTTTTTTACATGGGCGCCGTGGCGTACTAGATCTAGATATCTATATATAATAATATATAGACTCTATATATCTAAATTACTAAATTGCAATAATAGGGCGTTCTTTCTACAACTAGATCTACAAATAAATGTATTATTAAATAGATAGAGATAGAGATATATATGGCATGGGCTTTAAAAAAAGAAGAAAAAAAACCCAACCTTTATTTGTTCATCAGCACTTTATCTACGAGGTGGTTTATTTCTTATTGACCGAATCAAAGTGTAGTATAGGGCCTATAGAACTTTTAAAAAGAAGTATGAAAAGATGTGGGTGTCATGGGAACCTCCTATAACCACCCACCCTCTCTCTCCTCCCGAATCCCAATACCAACACCCCCACCCCCCCCCCCGGATATGAGTTTGCCATTAAGTTAAATGAGGATGAGCCATAGGTAAAAAAAAATTCCAGAGTTTTTCAGCCTTTAGCCACTTTAGGTGTAGGAATGCAATTCAAAGCTCTTGATAAAGCAAATTCAGCCAAACAAATGATGAATACATGTACTGGTATTTTTTAAATCGAGTTAAACTTTCCCATGTGACATTTGAACAGGAAACTGTATTTTTAATTCATATGTTCACTTTTTAAAAAAGTATACTAAATTATAAGTAGTGTTTTCTTATGTCGGTATTAAACTTTGGTTTATATTGATTTTAAGAACTAAAGTAGACCATATACAGCACTTAAACTAAAGCTCCTCCTATTGCTGTTTTAAGTAAGTCTAATTTTGGACATTAGTAAAGCAACTGTGACAACTCTGGACTCACTAAAGATTAAAAAAAGTGAACTTAAACGTTGTTTTGTAGCCTAGTCAATTGTTTTTCTACTCAGTGTAGTGATAACTGAAACGCTCTGAAACAAAAACCTTTACTAAGGTGTTTTTGGACAACTTTCAATAAAACAAAACAATAAAAAGTACACTGTTTCAGTCTCATAAAGAAATTTCCTGCCCATTGTGAAAAAGATCTAGCTGCTAGTCAACCTTAACTTCACATGGCCCAGAACCTTACTGATGGCTCTTTATGTTTTAAAAAAGAAACCCGGAGTGACTATTTGTGTCTATAAGACATATTATGCACTAAAAATAGATGATCATGTAATAAAAGAAAACAGACATCACTGAACTACCTGACAGAACCAGTAAGACGTTAATCCACTGCCGGTTTAAGGCATGATGAGGGGGAAATTTTGAAATTCGTTAAGAACAAAAAACTAAGCTTACAAATGTGGTAGCATTATTGGTTAG
>NW_004797397.1:345837-348323 GCF_000002075.1 Aplysia californica
GGAGGAGGGGGGTCAGGGGAGCATGCCCCCATAGGACCTAGGATCCCTAGAATTTTATCCTATTTTGATATTTTGCAGTAAGGTTGCATCCCTGCTCTTTGTATAGCCTACTGTTTCAAATAGTATTACTATTAGTAATTAGTATTACTATTATTTGGTCATCGAGACTTCTGGATTTCTTCTCTGGATCTAAACAAATGGATTGTGGACTTTAGCGAAGGGAACTACAAGATCACCGACTAGTCTACTTTAGATCTAGATCTAGATCTCGATACATCTAGATCTCTCTAGTAATCTACATTTCAGCCTGCCTCAAGCCTCAAACTCAAACTCAAGAGGCTCAGGATCAGGTGTGAAAATGACAATAAATATTAGATCTAATCTAGATCTAGGCCTTCGGCCAGCTCTTTTTCTCAGAACTCGAACGCTACCAAGAATATCAAAAGCAAAAGGCAATGAAGGGGTCAAGTGTATTGTATCTATGATTTATGAAGTGGGAACGAAAGTATTTTCGTCATGACTAGTCTGAATTGCTCATTATGACTGCTGTCACTGTTAAAACTGTCAGACCAGTCTAACTCTTGATCATAATTATCTTTAAAGTCTTTTCCCTTAGAAAAGCTACCTAGTTACCTAGTTAATACTGTACTGGTACCTAGAGTCTAGTAAGTTTTTTATGTCATTTGTTTTCTTCAACTAGTGTGTTTAAAATGCATGCTTTGTCCTTCCTTTCAAATTCGCGGGTGGTTGGTGGATACTCTGGTGTGGTTTGCTCTTTCTTTCCTACCAAACATCTATCATCCTGAGTCCTGTTCTTTCCTCCTTTTTTGTGTTTGTTACTATCTTGTAACACTTCTAATCTTTGGCACTTATATGACCTTATTGTGTTGCAAGTGCTGTAAAACTCTTACAAAAACATAAACTTTAGAATTTATCAGCAAATGTATTTCAATTTTCAGCCTCAGTACTGCGCAGATGGAAGAAGAGCTGGTTCGTTCTTGACCGACAGGGGGACCTACGTTATTTCGAGACCCCCGACACCCCAAGGGCTGAAGAGAGATTGGTTGTGCGTGCAGTAGTGACCCATATCAAGACTGGACCTGATGTAAGAAGCAGTGATATTGCGGTCAAACTGTTGTTGAACCAAAAAAGAAAAATTAGATAACAATTGCCCAAAGGGCAGAAAAATGTTGTTTTCTTTGATTTCATTATTAAACTTTTAAGGATTCCTGATTTCACTTTAAAGCCACACCTTTTTTTAGTAGCTTAGATCGACCAGTAACTCGTATCATGTAATTGCTTCCACTCTTATTTTCATCCATTATTGTTTTTGACCTATAAAAATCTGTTGTTGCTCTGCCACAAATGTTGTTCAAATCGTGTTATTTTAAGGTATCAATGTTTCTGTTCTGACAGTGTCGACCAGCAAACCCACCTGAAGGCGTGAGCAGTGCCAAGGCATGTTTTCTAGAGCTTAGTCTAAGAGAGGGATACTCCCTTCTGCTTTGTGCTGAATCCTTTGATGATATGAGGTGAGTCTACTTCTTAACTCTTTACGGACGTATCGCCGAAATATCAACGTGAGTCCACACCCGTCGCGGACGTATTGCTGATATATCAGCTGTGATAGGGTGCCTCAGTATTGTTTCATTTCTTAGGAAGGACTAATAAAAATGAAGAAAGCAAACCATTCTCTTCTGAGGTTCAAACAGGGGCTGATCTCAGAATTTGGACTGCCGTAAGCCATAAGGCTAATAATTCAAAAGGGTTTTTGTTTTCTTTTGAAAAATCAGGGTGGGTGGTCCAAGAAGAGTTTTTTGTTGTTATTTTATTGGTTGGGTTTTTTGGTCAGCTTTTTATGTTTTGTTGTTGATTTTGTGCAAGGGTAAAATAAACGAAATACGTAAGACGATGAAGACCGAGTGCCATGGTAATGCAAACACTGGGTTGCCACTCTGAGAACGTCACTAGTTCAAGCCAACATCCATTGTTACTTTGTTACAGATAAGGTTTGAACAAAACATTGACCAGTCACCTCACATATGATTTCAAGTATATGAGTAGTGGGCGGGGCTTATTATAGGTTATGAGGGATCATACGCTTCCCTCACCAGCAGTTGCTCTTTACTAAATCATGACTATTATTGTTTCATTTTGCTTTTCTTTATTCAAACTCAAACAAGTTTTTCTCCTTGTTGTCTCCCTGCAGAGCTTGGCAGATAGCTATAGAGGATGCCAGGACGATGTTGGCCCGCGGGCCGCCGCCCAGTGTTATGTCCACAACGACGATCGTGGGAGCCCCGGGATACATCCACTCCAACAGTCCGTACATGGGCTACGGGTACCCCGGACAGGTCATCTCCACCACCCCTATGATGGGTGCTCCACCTGCTCAAGGTAAGATGAGCATATCATATCACCCTGTCTCTAAAATCTTACCTGTCTCAACAATACCAGGTTACTGCTTCCCGCCTTTCTCTCCCTCC
>NW_004797397.1:348469-361637 GCF_000002075.1 Aplysia californica
CCGTCTCTACACTAGCTGCTTCTTTTGTTCTTTTTAATCAAACTCATACATTTTAAGATATATATTTTCCAGTCCAGAAATAACATAATTTTGAATTTTCCAGTCCAGTAAAAACATACTTTTGAAAATCTCTCTGAGTTGTATGAAATGCATGATGTGAACTTTAAAAATTTGGCTGAGTGTTATAAACAACTCAAATAGCCTTATTTCACCACTTAATGCCCAGTTGGTACTGTTAGATATGGTTGCTCTTCAAGGAAGAATATTTGACCCCCCGAAAGAAAATATAGGATTTTATATTTACACTATGAAAAAAGTATTTAAAAAAGAAAATTATGTGATGCATTGTGGTGAAATTAGACGTACACTCGTCAAAATAATGGAATCGTGCATTTTCCCCGCTTGTTTTGGCAATTTTTATCGAATTTTTCTTTTTTGACTCAACACTTTTTATGTCCATTTACAAACATATTTGTGTGTGGACTTTACTGAAAAACGCTGATTAAAGGAACGGAGAATGCAATTTTGTTTTTTCCAAGGACTCTCAAGCTTTGGAAGCTGCCAAACTTTGACGCTTATGCAGTTGTAAGCGCCGTAAAATCCCATACTAAACTAAACTAAAACTTTGACAGCCATTTCCTCACTAATTTTACCTCTAAAACCAAGCAACCCCTACTTCTTTCAATCACAAGTATTTCAACTTTTATTCAAGATTTTTAAGAGTATATTTTTTAAATGGAAGCAAGACAAATGGACAAGCTATAAAATTATACCAGTAACAGTACTCCACATGCCCAAAAATTGACGAGTGACTGATTCCACCATGTCATGACACATATATATTCTCCCAATTCTGATGTTTCTAACCATACAGTTTGCTCTATTTTGTGCTCGCAGTGATTCACTCGCCGGCGGGCACAACTACCGTCGTCCAGGCCCCTCCTCAGCAGATTGTGTACGTCGATGACAACCCGTACAGATACCGCAGACGCTACTGCAGAGGGGGATTTTATCCCACCCCGTTGTTCTTCTGGTGATTGGCCAACGTTTCCCTCGCAAGATGAAAAAAAAAAAAAAGAGAAGGGAAAAAATGTTTTTTTAAAGATTTCGTGAAAATTGCTGCCTTCTAGCAGTTTGAAACTACAGTTTTCGTATTGAATAATTTTTTTTAAAGAGGTCTATCAAGACAGGTTGTATATATAATATATTATATATACTTTGAATGTGCTCATTGAAAAAAGCAAACTACTGCTTTTGAATCTGAGCTTATTCTTAATCTTATCTTTTTTGTAAGTTAGTGAAAGCTAACTTCCGTAAAATCATCATATATAGTATTACTAATTTTACCATGTTGATTAGAGCTATGTCTCAGGAGTAACGTGTTTGTGTCGAGAAAGCTGTGTTATGTTGGTCCCAAAATCAGTAAACAATATTTCAGTCCAAAGTACAGGGTGGTTTCTGTTGTACTGTAGACAGAGATACCTGGAGTAGCAGGAGCAATCATGACACAACTGTGGTCATAAATAATACAGTGGAAACCTGATATAACAGGGGTGGTGGGACCAGAGAAAAAAGTCTTGTTATATACAGATCCCTGTTAAATCAGAAATGCAAGGGAAATAACGATTTGTGAACTAATCCATCTGCATTTATTCATGGGTAGTTTCCCATGGCCTGCGCATGACACATTGCGCATGGTGTGTACCTCGGCTTAGGGCTAGATCGAAGCCTTCAGCTCACCGCAGCCCCCCTCTCGCTTCGCCAACTGCCTGTGCTTGCAGTGGCGGCTATAACCAATTCGGCTCTGATGAGGCCCTGTTATTGCAGATAACTTTTAATAGAGACAAAGAGTATGAAAAGACGGGGATTTAAAAAATCTCTGTTATTACACGGCCTGTTATATATGGTTTCCACTGTATAAATTTTTGTTGGAAGAGAGTATGTGGTTCTGCGTATCTAATAGTTTAATTTGTTATGTCTTATGTGATGCAGATTTCCTTCTCCAGACATTGTTGTATCATATTTTCGTCCAAAATCTTTAAGTGCATCATAACATGACAAATGTGAGGCAGCGTGGTGAAATCAGGCGCTCGTTCCAAAAAATGAAATCAGAGGTATCGGCATTTTTCTGCAGGTTCTGCAATATTTTTTTTTTCCGGTTCAACACTGTTTATATCTATTGAAAAACACATTCCTGTGAAGATTTCAATGAAAAAAGTTGATTAAAGGCACCAAACATGTAAATTATTTTTTTCCACGGTCTCTCAAGCTATGTAAGACACCAGACTTTGATGGCCTTTTTTTCGTTAATTTTACCTCTGAAATCAAGCGACATCCGCCTCCTTCAATTGCTATTATCTGTTCTATTCAAGACAGATTGGTAATTTTTAAATCACAGCAAAGACAAATGAAAAAGCTTTATAACAGTAGCAATAACTCGATATACCCAAAAATTGACGAGCACCTGGTTCCACCATGTTGTGACACATATATATATATATCATATTCCTAGACCAGCTATTTATCTTTGTGCTCAGAATTTTGAAAGACTATGTTTCTAAAGTTATTTTTATTACATCCATTGTGAAACTGATTAGCATTTGGTTTGCCAAAGACCAGACAGTTCCTGAGTTTTATACTGTTTGTAACCAGAGCTGTTAAAGTACTTTTAAAAAGGTACTTAAGTACAAATTTAAGTACAATCTAAAATATGTACTTAAGTACAGTAAAAGTACTTTCCTGTAAAATGTACTTGAGTACAAGTACTTTTTAAAAAAGTACTTATGAGTACATTTTGAGTACTTTCTGCTAATATGCTAAAACACTTCAAAATGCAAAACATCATATTGAATAACATATCTAGTATATTTGACAAATTCGGCCATTTATTACTAATAATGTAAACAGTATACAAAGCATTTGAATATACGCACTGAACGTAGGTGGAAATTGTCCGTGAAATTGAAAAAAAAACCCAGCAAACAAACAGACGCAACTAGTGAGTAAGTGATATTATGAATAGAATTTGTTTGAGCAAGACAATATGATCTAATGTAAGTCAGTCCTAGGGGTCGGAAAGTAGGGAAAGTATCAAAATTGGAAAATGTAGAGACAAAGTTGACCTAAGAAAATAAAAAATTGATGAAAATGGCCGGCAAAAAAAAAGTGCTTTGAATTCTTTAACAAATCCTCAAGGAATCAAGGTAGTCTTAAGCACAAACCACTAAAAAAAAGGAAAAAAGAAATTTAGGTAGCCTAAAAAATTGTTAGATTGAAATACATTGAGAACTCGATTTCAGTTTCAACTGATTATAATAGTGGTTAGACATAGTTTGGTCACACTGTGTAGTCCACGGCGCCCACGGCAAACCAAAATAGGCCTACATGTAATTTCCTAGAGTCTAGTAAGTGTAGTGTAACCAAAAATTCTCTACTACAGTAGTCTCCGCCTAAGATCCCAGTGCTCGGGAGCAAGGGAAATACGGGATCTTAGCCCGACGAAGCTAAGGAAGAATCTACAGTGACCCAAGAACTGACGTGACCCCTGGGTAGGTTTATGACATATGGCGAGCAAAGAGTGGTCATCCTTGATGACCAATCACAGTAGCATGGTTGCATGAGGCAAGCCATAATATTATACCGTACACTCATTAGCATATCGTCTCGAGATCTTTATCTACGTTTATCCAGTTGCCCCTCCCCTTTACCTGTCCAAAAATTGTAGCCTTCCATCTCTGATTGAGTCCCCCTGCCTTTGTCGTTACGTACCATTACGCTGTGACCACACCAATTAAAATTCAGGCTGTCTCGCAATTTCGGGAATAGAGAAAAACTGCCTTCAACTTCAATGGTCAGGGAAGAGTTCACAGTTCGATGTGATCCTGCCTGGGACGAACTTGTAGGCCCAACCCACCCAGCGAGGGATGAAAGTTCAGGTGGCGAGCTCAGATGCGAGTGCGATGTTTGGGGAAAAGAAACGCCCATCGGTCTGTTCACACCTCGGTGTGATCCCGTCTGGGGATCATTGTACCGTTTCATGGAGTTTTACAGCACATGTGATCACTTTCACAAGAGTGGCTGATCTTTGACGCGACGGGCAGTTCTTTAATCTCAACTTTTAACTCTTGGTTGATCGGCTGTGCCCGCCCGGGTGTTTGTTCCGTAAATTATGATCGGAAATGTCGGCACTTATTCTTTCATTAAGCTTCAAAAGTACTCAAAATGTACTTGAAAAGTACTCAAAAGTACTTTTATAAAAAGTATCGGAGTACAGTAAAAGTACTGATTCTCAAAATGTACCGGAGTACAGTATAAGTACCGAAAATTGTAACGTAAGTACAAGTACCGGAGTACTTGTACTCCGTTACTACCAGCTCTGTTTGTAACAGTAGCAACTTGGGGAAAAGAAAGGAGAATTTACCTTTATTTTGACCTAGGATCTTATATGATCATGTTGGTTTCATGTGTTGAGGTCCTTTCTGGCTGACTTGTATCTTCAGTAAATCTGGTAATGTTACAGCAATCTTTATGAAGTAAAGAACTGTGTTCAAACATGAACATTTAACAATTATTATTATGTATTCAAATTGCTTTAATTTTGAAACACAGAATGACTTCATTAATCGTGTATTTATGTGTCCAGTTACATAGATTTTTTCTATTGACGCTTCGCTCTCTTAGAATTACTAAGTTCTATCTGCTTAGTACATACCTAGTTTTTGAGAAATTATTTGACGTAAAAAAATTTGAGTATCTCATATCAAGCTTTTTTTAATGCAATTCTTTGAATATCTTGATAGTGACTCCAAATAATCTTACTATATTGATAGAACAGATGGAACAATTGGTTTCTGACCTCATGGTTTTAACTCAAAACGGCCTGAAATGTCAGATTGAACTTTGTAATTTTAAGGTAGTGTCTTATTATGAATTTTTGCAATAAGAAAGAAATTTTTAAAAAGAAAATGACCTCAGGGTTGGAAGGATTGCAGCCCTATCATTCAAATTTGAATAACTGCATCATTAATGTTAATTGTATCATTCCTGATATTTTCATATCAGATGGAACTCCTTGCTCCTGTACAATTGTTCTTTTTTTTTTGTTTGTCATCTTTGTCTTTTAATTCTTGCTTTTTAAATATTTGCTTGTGGCTGTGATTGTTACTGGTTTGTTGAAGTTGAATTGTTGTGAACTGAAGAGTAATGACTCCGCGTTCTAGTTGTTGATTTTGCTACAATAGTCTCTGCCAAAACCTGTCCCCGTCGTTTTATGCAAGAAAAATTCTGAAATTATGCAAACTGAGCCCAAAAATGTGAAATTATGTGATTCTGTTAATTTTCACACAAAATGATTTAAGGAAAATAATCAGAAATTATGCAAAAAATGATCGAATTTGGCTAAATTATGTGGGGCGCAAAAAACCATGGGGACAGCTAAACACATGGTGCTGGGGAGGGCACGTCTATGCTTGCATTTACACTGAGCGTGCATTTAAGTGAACCCGTGCAAAAGTGTAAAGGGATACAACTGTCTCATTTCCTTGATATACTTGCGGGATTATTGTTACTTCCCTTTCGGGTAGGTGAGTTCGCTTTCACCGATAGTGCGACACAATGTGACGGTTTCTTAAAAGGACTAGCTGGGTACCCGTTCGATGAATGGACTCAAAAGAATCGATCGTCAAGTCATTGTGGAATCAGTGCACACTGCTTGTGAACGGAAGCCTCACTTGTTTACAATGGTGTCTTAGAAGACAGAGTTTCCCAAGATTAGATCTAAACGAAACTAATGAAAAACTGAAAATTGTTTCTGTAAATGATTCTGAACCACGGTTTATTTTTTTCTAAAGGTTCTTTAAACTAAATCACATGTTCTTTGAGCGCAGCTGATCAGTTCACTAAATCATTAATTATAATTATTTCGGCCCACTAGTGTTCTACAACATTCACACTTGTTGTGCATCATTAGCCCGACTAAACGTTACAGTCATCCAAACACCAGTGAGAAACTTTCTCCCAAAGATGCCTTTCGAATGACTAATCAAAAAACATTTCAGTCATTCCCCACAAAACATATCATCTTTCCTACATGTCTAAAAATATCGGGCAGTTCGGACATGCAGGCTGTCCAGGTTTTTGCAAAGATTTTCTTTTTTCTAACTTAATCTGAAGTAATCGTGCGAAAAGTGTGCATTTGGTGCGCAGTAAGCATGCATTTGTATGATTGCGTTTAGGCAGAGACTACTGTACTTGCTTGCAAATATGAAGGCTAGAGGGCTGACTTGTGTTAATGGAATAAACTGCCTGACCTCGGTAAGGTAGATTTTTTTGTTCAGTGATTGTACATTGTACAGACTACGGAAAATGATAAATTTGTGAGACGTGCGGACAAAATGAGTTACTTCTCGCAATCCACAAATGGAGATATTGGCAAAAAATTAACACTTATGTCAATTAAAAAAAAAAAATTTCCATTGATGCCATGCTTTTTAATTAAGTATAACATGCCCCTTTTTATTTCACACTTATAAATTATATAAACACTTCACCTAAAAGAGTGATGTATCCATTTCCATAGGGCTCGAATCCGAGAAGTAACTCATTTTGTCAGTACGCTTCACACTTAGTCTTCATATTTTGATTGACTTTGTTGGAACTATTTTTGTGTTGTGTTGAAGGGTTTGAGGTGCAAAGAAAAGGAGAACAAATTTTTACTATATGTGTGCAATTTCTTTATCCTACATGTTTACGGAATGATTTACAGCACTGGTGGGTGTTTGACGGGTGCTCTGGTGTGGTTTGCTTCTTCTTTTCTATCAAACATCTATAGTCCTTATCTCCCCTTCTTTTTTTAAAAGTTTGTTACTCTCTTGTGACACCTCTAATCTTCTGGTGCTCATATAACCTTATGCAGTTGCGAGTGCCGTAAAACTCTCTTACTATAACTTTTTTTAAAAGCCGTGGTAATGTAAGTGAATGATAAAGCTGCTTCCTATCCAAGGTTTTCGATTGAGTTTGAAATGAGGAGAGTGTTCCTGGACAGGTCCTGTCTCATAACAGTTGGCCTACACCAACAACTCTCCCACATCCACAAACCTTGGCGTCTTAGTGTCGACACTAACCACCCACGGCATCCCCCTGACTCAAGCTCTCCGGCTGGCGACAGAGAGACGTCTCTTTCTTCACACAACACCCAAAAGGGTATAAGCGGCGGATAAAAGTTCAGTAAAGTGAGGTGACGTGTAGCTTCTCAGCTGGTGAATAAAAGTCTCCTACTTTTTGCGCCAACTCAAAGTCATGGGTCTTGGGATTTTCTGTCCATGTGACCACTTGTCGTGCCAAGCCGTCTGTTGTCCCTGGTGCGACAGGGATAGACTACGATAGAGTTTTCTGTACTGCTTTATTTTATATAAATATATATATATATATATACTACATACATACACATGTATTTTTAATACCTTTTTGTCTTTTCTCTTATCCTTTCATAAGTTGTAATAATTATAATTCATGTATTTGACATTTGAAAAAGGTCTTTGACCTTGAATCCATTTTGTTGCATATTTGGACCTTCACTTGTGGTGGGACCAGAGTCTGTCTAGATTACAAAAAGAAGCCCTCTTATAGAACCATTATTTGTGAGGCATCGTGGTGAAATCAGGCGCTCTTCAAAATAATGAAATCGAAGAAAATGGCATTTGTTCCCATTGGTTTGGCAGTTTTTATCAAATTTTTTTTTTTGGCTCAACACCTTTAAAATTAAAGTCTATTTAAAAACACATTTCTGTGTGGACATTACTGAAAAACGTTGAGTAAAATTTTCAGTTCCCAAGGTCTCTCAAGCTGTTGAAGTCAGCAAAATCTGGCGGCAATTTTCTCACTTGTTTTACCTCTAAAATGTCCTTTAATCGCAACATCTCTAAAGCTATTCAAGATGGATGGGTATTTTTTTTTTTTTAAAGCAAGACAAATGAACAAGGTGTAAAATAATACCAATAACTCCACATGCACAAAAATTGACAAGCGCCTGATTCCACCATGTCTTCGCACTTTTTTGTTTTCCCAAAATTTCTAATAAACCTATTGTCTTTCATTTGGGCTTTACTTCACTTTAAGAAATTATTTTTTAGTTTCTTGTCAATAAAATTGATTGAAATGGAGTTCTTGTTTTTACAGCATTTTGTGAAAATTACTTGGAGTTTTTCACAAATCTCTTTTTTTTTTTCATAAATTATGGTCTTTAGATCAACCAAAAAAGTTATTGTATGTCAACTTTTGAAGAATGCCATGATTGTTGTGACTATTACTCTTCTGAATTTCTGAATTTGTGGAAATAAATTGTTTCAGAGTACTCATGGACTTGAATTTTGCCGTTTTTTCAAACCGAAGGTTTTTTTGTTGTTGTTTAAGATAAGTTTATTATCAATTGTTGTTGTGGATTGGTGACTTACATAATTTATAATCTGTACCCGTCGTTTTACGCTAGAAAAATTCTGAAATTATGCAAACTGAGTCCAAAAATGTAAAATTATACCATTCTGTTAATTTTAACAAAGAATGATAAAGGAAAATAATCAGAAATTATGCAAAAAATTATCAAATTTTGCTAAATTATGGGGGGGACAGTATAATTTATTCTTCAAGCTGCAGCTAGTTGGGATATTGGTATTAATTTGTTGATTTGGTTGGCTGAGTATGTGCTTTACTGCACTATTGACACAGCTTGGTTATGTTAGCGCCAAAAACTGTTACAAACCTAACTTTTTAACCCTATCCGTACGTCGTGTTTTACTATCGTATCCCTACGACGTGGGGAACTCTGTGCCACCACTTTCCAAAGGGGAAAGTTACTTATTTACTAATCCGTACGCTTTGCATAGCAGTCTGTCAAAACGATTTTTTGAGAAATACTGAAAGTTTCAAGCAAAGAATTCTTCGTACTTGAGGTACATGTATTCTAAAATGTGAAGAATACAACCCCGGGGTACAAAATGACCCCTAAGGCGTACGGATAGGGTTAATGTACTTAAAGGAAGAACAAAGTAGAAATGGTGACCTCTACACTGTACATGGCATGGTCCACTCTGTAGTAGTTCTTCATGGGTGGTTGGCGGGTGCTCTGGTGTGGTTTGCTCCTTCTTTCCTATCAAACATCTATCGTCCTTATCTCCCCTTCTTCTTTTTTATAATTGTTACTCTCTTGTAACACCTCTAATCTTCTGGCGCTCGTATGACCTTCATGCAGTTGCGAGTGCTGTAAAACCTCTACTAAAAAATAGTAGTTTAGTTCCTTTAATAGTTTTGGCATGACGTGGAATCAGACGCTCATCAATTTTTGGGAATATTGGATCATTGGTATAATTTCAAAAAATCTACTCAGAAATGTGTTTTTTAATTAACATAGAAGTAGAAGGTCTTGAGCCAAAAAAAATTAGAAAGAAAAAATGACAAACGGCCAGAAAAATGCCAGTTTCGTCGATTTCATTATTTAGCCAAGCGCATGATTTCACCACGATGCCTCACAATTGATGTCACTGGGGTCAGTATAAAAATCAAGGTTTTTCTATCAGCTCATCTAATATCATGCTGGACTATAGAGCAGATGGCCCTGGTTCAAATCCCAGAGTGGTTGTTCTTGAGCTCCGCTAGTTTTGTGCAGATTTCAAGGCTCTCATCTTTTTTGGCTTATTGTTCCTAACCCTATCGAAGACGGATGTTCAGCGTTAAACCCATACAAGGGGGACTCTTGTGGTCTAAGTACTGTATTCGCCTCTCATCCAATAGGTTCCGGGTTCGAAACCTGACTGCAATGAAAAATTTTCTTCTCTGAAACCTCCTTTCACCCCGCTTCCTGCTCTCTAACCACGATCTGTTGTCTGCTTTCGTCTCCATTTTCTGCCCTCTCCCCCTTGCCCCCTACTCTGGGCTCCTGACTGTCTCTGTTCTGCCTTTCTAATAATCTTCTACTACTACTCCTTGGTTCCTTTTTACTGCTGTCCTTCAGCCACTTCAGGGGGGGGGGGGGGGGGGGGGGATCTCGGAGGTCCCACGTGCAAGTTGCGCACGTCAATGATCCCTTGATGGTCCTAAAATCAATAAAAGAGTACGTTTCGGCCACCACCCGAGCAAAATTCAAAATGAATTCCTATCAAACTGAAAATGCTTAACATGTGTCCCACGTGCTCATCATAATATTATGAATTTATGCAATTGCGAGCGCCGTAAAATATTTACCCCCCCCCCCCCAAAAAAAAACAAAAAAAACAACAACAACAACATACACACACATGATAGGCCTGCGTAAAGACTCAAGCAAAAAGCATAGTGCATGTATGTAGTTGTTTGTGTAAGAGTTGCTGTTACAGAACTGTCTCTGCGTGATTACAAGCAGTAGTACATGTAATTGTGCGCGGTACTGTCTTTGAAAAACAGTTGCAGCGGATCGAATGTGAGTCGAGACTGGTGATTTTTCATCCTTGCAATAACTTGCATTTCTTTCTGTATTTAACAGAGTAAGAATTTTATTCGGCGTTTAAAGCCAATGGCGATCATCACATTAATATAAATCACTCACTTGTTAAATAAGCATTTCTGTACTACACACACACACACACACACACACACACACACACACACACACACACACACACGCGCGCGCGCGCGATTTAAAAAAATGTAAAGCAGTCGAGTCACTTTCATTGGGGTGATCGCAGGGATCAATCGAGCAAGTGCAATGAAAATGCCGTTCCATGAGAGGACAGTCTTTTTTTTTTTTCTTTTTCTTTCTTTTCAAACCACTTTAGTTTGGTGTTTTGAATAATTTCACCGGCGGACCTCACTTAACTACGGCTTGTTGTTCCCCTGACCCCCCACAGACTCACACAACAAACTTCTACTATATCATTAAATCTACACAATGCACCGATGCAAAAAAATTCAGTGATAGTTTATGTAGGCCTAGATCTATCTGCATTGTAATCATATATTTACACTACTTTGATTGTGATTAACAAATCAACACACGGTGTCCTAAATACGCTTACGTTCTGGCGAGATCCGGCGGCATTTTAGAATCGGTCTCAATTTCTAGTCAACACCGTAGAGAAATTATGAATTATCAAGAGTAATCTCTCTTCTTACAAATTACAATTTCCGGAACTTAGAAAAATAGTTCCAAGTAGAAAAATAACAATTGATAACAAACATTTCCTTATGATCCAATTTTGTCCATATTTACAATATGTCTAATATACTGTGCACTTTGAAATAATTTGAAAAAGAATCATTTTTGTTTTTGAGTTTTCTTCCGGGGAAGTGCGGTTACCAGGAGTTAGAGTATGAATATATTTGTATCAGCTCCATAGCAACGGCGGTAAACCAAACAGGTGTCGAGAGGTGCAAGGCTGGGAAGATTGAGATACTGTTTGTGTGCTTCTCTGCCCCTCAAGGATCCTAAGTTTCATTATGGCGTTGCCATTTCTACCCGGCAACAGTTTCAACAAAAGTGTAAGTAGAAGGCTTTGTTATTGTATTTCGAATTTGTGTGCAATTATTCCTTTTTTAAACTTAAATTTGCAAAATATGACACGTATAGTCCTACAGTTTTCGTAGCCGTGTTTACCATCGATTCTAAGCCTCTGGTCTATCGCTATAGACACACAGTTGGTCTTGTCTTCTGTTCATGATCTCCTCATGATATCTGTATCTTATCTAAACCCTCTTTATCTTCGGATCACTACCTCATAGATATTTGTTTTTCGAAATAAATCGTTTTGAAATATTCTTGAATGAGAATAATTATACTTTTGAAATCAATAAATGAAAATGAAGTCTCGAATTTCGAACTTATTATTGGGTATGGAAAAGTGGTACTGTCTTAACTGTTAACAGATATGATAAAAGCCAGACATTTAAAACATTGGGAATCTAGCTAGGAGATAATAGTTAAATTAAAGTCAATTAAGTTACAACCTCTGCCAGTGCCAACCAGTTGTTGACATATTAACTTATTTATATTATGTTGATTTTCCCTGCTTCAGACTTGTTGCTGTGACTTATAATGATAGGGAAGTCATACCTTTTTAAATCACTCTTTTAATTATTCCATGTAGGCCTATAGTATAACTGAAATCTGTTCTCGTCTACTGTTTTTGCGGAAGAAGAACTTATATCATAGACAAGTAAGTCGACCCCAACAAACTGCAAACACAACAAAAAATAATTATGGATCTAACCCTAATCTATACCTAACCCTTACCTGAACCCTAACCCAAATCCGAGCTCTAATTAATCCAAACTCTAACACAAGCCTAAACCTTAACCTCCAATTATCTTTTTAAATCATATTGGTCACTTGTTACAGAATTCCTCCTGTTTTTGCCTGGATATTGTTCAGTGACCCAACACGCTTTACATGTCAGTGTTTTGCTTTCAGCTTGGAAAGACCAAGCACCACAAGTCCCACCACTTCGACTATGCCAATGAAGTGTCCATGATGGTTGGGGCTGAGAAGCCCGGTATAGGAGGCGAACCGCTACTTGGACAGAAGTACAAACCCAGGAATACAGTCTTCCCAAAAGGAGAGGGAAGCAATTTGCCAGCATGGGTTGCTTTTGATAGACAAGTAAGTCTACTTTGTTAATATTATTGCTTCTGATACAGAATCTTTGATCTCATAGAAATTTATATATTGTTCTGAATTGTGTCACCAGTAACAAGAAGCTGTTGAGCTGAGGAAATTAACTGAGGTATTCGTTCAGGGAAATCTTATCCGCAATTCTATCCCATCTAACTGACAAAAAAAAAATTCCATTCATGGACAAATTTAACTTGCAGACACATTATAAGATAAAGAGAAATTTATAAATATATGATTTTAATGGGTATAATTTTTATAGCACCTGCCCCGCTGAGCACACAGCTGTGGGTGTTTTATATCCATTTCCAAAGAACAACTACTGTGAAACAATTTAGTATCATATGCAGACATAGAAGAAATTACGCACTCTCTCTCTCTCTCTCTCTCTGTCTCTCTCTCTCTGTCTCTCTCTCTCTGTCTCTCTCTCTCTCTCTCTCTCACACACACACACACAAACACAAACACACACTCTTATTCATGCACACACACACACACACACACACACACACACACACACACACACACACACAC
>NW_004797397.1:361737-376530 GCF_000002075.1 Aplysia californica
CACACAACTAATCTAGCCTTATGTGGCGGGTAGTTGTTGTTGTTGTTGTTGTTAGCGATCCAGTAGCATCTGAGCGTTAACTCTTCTGCATGATGCCATTCGGTAATAGTTGCATGTTTGTTGTAATTGTTGTCTTGAGGAGTAGAGGCAATTAGATGTGTGAGGTAGCTTGGGAAGAAAACTGGCGGATAGTCAAAGCCATAATCATGACAATATCTGCTGATTATAAGTCGATAAAAAGTTGAGGAAAAAAAAAGTGATACACGAACTGCAGCCAGGAGCTATTTGGAGTAAGCCACTCATGCCATTTTTAGGTAGACTCAACCAGTCTGATTATTAACTAATAATCAATGCTCTTGACTGCTTATGACAAAGACCAAAAAGGAGAAGAGAGGGTATTTATGTGTGAATGAAACACCCTATTTATTTTTGCTCCTGGTTCAGTGATGATTTAATTCATGGATGCCCTAATTTAAATTTATACGCTGTTTGACTACGTTGATGTCCCGAAGTCCCAAATTATGGAAGGGAAGCAGTGATTATTTGATTATGCAGACTTTTCACCCCTGCCTGTATGCACACTCACATCTTTGTACTTTGAGGTTACGAGTCAACGAAGGCTATTCTGTATCAGTGACTTTGTGTGAGTGTAGAAAAGCAGAAAATTTTGGGAAAATGGAATAGTGATCGGATTTTTAGATGTCTTTTGTTTTATTTTAGTAGAAGTTTTACGGCGCTCGCAACTGCATAAGGTCATATGAGCGCCAGAAGATTAGAGGTGTTACAAGAGAGTAACAAACATAAAAAAGAAGAAGGGGAGATAAGGACGATAGATGTTTGATAGGAAAGAAGGAGCAAACCACACCAGAGCACCCGCCAACCACCCACCCAGATGTCTTTGATAAATGATTTTTGTTTTTATTGTTTTGAAGTTTAATTTTTCCACAACGACCTCACTCATTCCTTTTTTGCAGGTGCTCAGCTTTGATGCATACTACCAAGAAGCTGTCCATGAGAAGAGAGAGGAACAGTACAGGGTCAGGAACTGCAAGATTTACTTCTACCTCGAGGATGACTCAATTCAAGTTCTAGAGCCAAGACTGAAAAATGCAGGAGTTCCCCAAGGTAACAACTGAATACATGAATCCTAAGTGGAAACACAGCAAGGGTTTTATTATAATTTTACGAACTTCCATATATTTTTTTCAAAGGAAGCCTAAACATAAGGAAAAATTAATTACACTTCTTAGACTTCTGTGTTGAAATTTACGAGGGGGATTTAGACCATAGCTCTTAAGATCAAAATTGGGTATGTACTATATTTTCTCCTACATCTTACTGTAACTGTAACAATTTAAGCACAATGAGAATTTTGAAAGTAAAATGGGGATACTATATATTTAAATTTCCCTACAATTATGTACCGATGTATTTGCACAAAATTCTTCTACCTTGTAAAATACAGTCATCTCTCCTTGTATGTGATATGCACAGGCTGACCAAAAATGTTCCGGTATTTATTTACTACCTCATTTTCAAATCACCTCGTTCTTTGCCTCTCTCTCTCTCTCTCTCTCTCTCTCTAGGCACGTTGATTCGCCGCCACAGGATTCCTCGACCACCTCCTAATGAAGATGAGTTCTACACAGCAGAAGACTTCAACATTGGCTCTGAGATTAACCTGTACTCAAAAGTATTCAAGATCACGGAGTGTGATCAGTTTACACAAAATTTCATGAGGAAAATGGGTACAAATGTCCAGAGGCCAAACGTGCCGCCTAATGACCCCTACATGAACTACAGAAAAGCTGTAAGTTTTTTTTGCAGTTTTCTATGAAGTTGATATTGTTAAGAATACATTTCTGCTTCATCTTGTATTTCATTGACTTGATTAAGGTGCTTTATTTGTGAGAAGTACTCAAAATCTCAAGAGAAGAGTTTTGTTAAACTTTTTAGTCAGTCATGATTTAAAACTCTGTCCTTGCCACACATGATTGAAAGTCATTATGGCTCTACTAAAAAAAAAAAAAGAATTGATGTGACCGAAAAAAAAATGTGAATGAATCAATGATTGGATGAATGAATTTTTTTGAGCAAAGATTCACCCACTCTACAAGCTCTTTCCTTTTTTCAGATGGACGAGTCGATGCAGCCGTTGCGGCCGTACGAGAAGTACGACACCCTGAAGCAGTTCCTGGACCACGACCGGCACGTGCTGAGATTCTTCTGCTACTGGGATGACACGGACAACATGTTTGGCGACAAGCGCGAGATGGTCCTCCACTACTACCTGGCCGATGACACCATCGAGATCAGAGAGGTGAGAGAACTTTGCTCTGTAGACACAAACGTGTCATGAGGTGGTCGATGAAGACTTCCTCAAAGCTCAACTCTTCATCAAAGCTTGGCTTATGGTGTACTCTAGTTTTTGTTGAGTGTATGCATGAGTGCACATAATCTTTGTAACACTGCTGCCATAGTAAACAATGGAGACAAATTTCTTCCCGTGAGATGAATGAAGATTAGAATTGTTTTTATCATTCTATCATTCCACATCTCATGGCTATTGTAAAAGGGTTGCTGTGGTGAAGACTCACAGCTCAACCAATCATAATCCAAAACTTCTTTCCCTCTCAGGTGATTCCCCCTAATGCTGGCCGAGATGCTGTTCCCGTCTTCCTGCGCCGTGGCAAACTGCCCAAGGACCCCGGCAGCCTCCAACAACCAGGGGTGGTCACTGACCGGACAGTGCTCAATGTCTTTGGTCCCACAGGGGCCGGTGGACGCTACATTCTGGACAGTCTCAAGGTTTGTGCGGGGGGGATTGGTGGTGTGTAGGGGTGTTTTGTTGGAGGTGTTTTATTGATGGTGTTCTGTTGGTGGTGTGTAGGGGATTGGTGTTGTTCTGTTGGTGGTGTGTAGGGGATTGGTGTTGTTCTGTTGGTGGTGTGTAGGGGATTGGTGTTGTTCTGTTGGTGGTGTGTAAGGGATTGGTGTTGTTCTGTTGGTGGTGTGTAAGGGATTGGTGTTGTTCTGTTGGTGGTGTTGATTTGGTGGTGTGTAGGGGTGTTCTGTTGGTGGTGTCGCTTTTGTGGTGTGCAGGGGTTTTCTGTTAGAGGTGTTTTATTGTTGGTGTTGTGTTGGTGGTATGTAGGGGATTGGTGTTGTTCTGTTGGTGGTATGCTACTGATGCTATTGTTGGTGGTCTGTTGTTGGTGTGCAGGAGTTTTCTGTTGTTGTTCTTGTACAAAGCAGGAATGCCAAATGTCCGGTTTTTCCGTTTTTTTCCTGTTTTTTTTTTTTACTTCCAAAGGAAAGGTTAGAGGTAAGAGAGAATATGTTTTTGTTTGCTCATTTAAAAGCTTTACAAGGTTCGTTTTAGGTGAGATGTGATGCTCCGTTCATTTTCAGGGTTTTTTTCAAAAATCATTTGGCATCCCTGACAAAGCTTTCTATTCTGTTGTTGTTGTTGTACAAAGTTTTCTATTTTGTTGTTGTTGTTGTTGTTGTTGTACAAAGGTTTTCTATTCTGTTGTTGTTGTTGTTGTTGCGCAAAGGTTTTCTATTCTGTTGTTGTTGTTGTTGTTGCGCTAAGGTTTTCTATTCTGTTGCTGTTATTGTACAAATGTTTTCTAAGGGAGATATCATGCACAGCTTTTCTTTTGGTGGTGTCGTGTTGGGGTTTCGAATGGTGGTGAAAGGATTTTCTGTTGATGATGTGTGTGGGACAATTCAGATAATCTTTTTCGTATACAGAATTTTACACTAGCATTCAACACAGTTGTTTGAGTAAATGTCCACTCATCCGAGCATTCTTTGACCTTCGCCCTCAGACCGGGGCCATCAACGGTGAATGTTACACGGACAAGGACCTGACGCCGGGCGCGGTCATCAGTGTCTGGGGCCGGAGGTTCATCATCTGTGACTGCGACGACTTCACTCGGGAATACTTCAAGACCAAATACGGAGTTGGTGAGTGCCTGGTACTGTTTGGTTTTGTTTTTACACACTAGATAGTTACTGTTTTGTTTGTTTTTTATTGTTTTTACACTCTAGATAGTTACTGTATTGTTTGTTTTTCTCCAGGGTTTTTTTCTGTAACATCATCAGTATTTGATTGATGTGTACAGTTTCATAGCTTTTCAACCTGCTTCTAAAATCTTGAGCTGCGGGTGGTTTGAAAGTGCCTCTTGTTGGTCCTGCTTCTTTACTTTCCCTGTTGTTTCTGTCCGTCTGTCTTACTTATTCCCAGCACTAAATGACCATTTTTGTGTTAATGGGCTTCTCTTTACTCAAACAAACAAAGCAAAAAAACCCGACAAAAACAAATCTGAGCTGTTCATTATTTCATTTGTTTATCGTATCAGCTCTTTTAAGAACAAAGAATGAGCAAGTTTTTCCCTCAAATAGATGATCAGACAGCTCTGGTGATGTCTATTGGCTTGTGGGGGTTTCCTCAGAGATGCCATGCGTTAAATAGCTTGCCTTTTTATAATGGCTTGATGAATGTTGTTTTTTACTACTAAATTTTGATCTTGAATTTTTTACTTCAATAATTCTGATTTTGCAAAGTAAAACCAAGCTGTGCTGTTAACTAACTCGCAAAACAATCACCTTGAGTACTGCAAGCTCATATGACCTTATGCAGTTGCGAGCATCATAAAACTCTTACCTGAAGCTGAAACTGAAACCGTACCTGACGTGCCACTTGGGGTTCAGAGGGTGCAGCTGAAAGGCCTTATTTCTTTCCTATTTATCAATTATCTTTACAAGTCAAGTTGTAACTTTTGCATACAGTCACTTTTAAGCACAAGGGGACTATCCCAAAAAATGCTCTTTTGAGAAAAGCGAAGGTAAAGTTTTTGCCCCTTGTTCGGTTTCTTTGAAAGACAGTGAGAGTTTTCTCTACAACCAAACAAATATACACACAAATGAAACCAAACTTTTTCCTATAGGTAGGGCAATGCCCACTTTTGGTGTAGGTCAAGATTTCTGGAAACCCTTGAAATCTGGGTTAGCCCGATTGTCCTTAAATGCGTCCATATGATATAGAGGTAGTGCAGACACTTCAACTCTTAATGTGGAAGATTCTGAATTAGAACCTTGTTACCCTGGGGTCGTGTAATGTGTTATGTTGTGGAATTATGTGAAAAAGACAACAGTGGGAGGTTGGCGGGTGCTCTGGTGTGGTTTGCTTCTTCTTTCCTGTCAAACATCTATCGTCCTTATCTCCCCTTCTTTTTTATGTTTGTTACTCTCTTGTAATACCTCTAATCTTCTGGCGCTCGTATGACCTTATGCTGTTGCGAGCGCTGTAAAACCTCTACTAGAACTAAACTAAAAAAAAGACGACTTGAAAGTCTAATGCTTGACAATCTTTGATGGTACCTCGTGTCCTTTCAGACGAGATGCCTACCGTGAGCAACAAGCAAGACGAAGTGGCGCAGCAGAACCGACAGATGCCTCCGTACAACGGCTTTGGCAGCGAGGAAGACTCTCTGTGCTCCTGCAAGGGGCTCCTGCCCAAGCCGCCCAAGCGGGACTTCATCAAGTTCATGGAGCGCGACCGCCGCGGCCTTGACAGCAACGTTCTCCGCTTCCTGGCGCGCATGGACACCAAGAAGCCCATCGACATGGACAGGCGCTTCATCATCTCCTACTTCCTGTCTGACGATACCATCCTGGTCTTTGAGCCGCCAGTCAGGAATTCAGGTTGGTTTTGTGAAAATAGCTGAAAAGATTTGATTCTTAACCCTTTCAGTAAGCAAGGGACTCCACTCTTTTACACACCCAAGCACTAAGGTGTTACCTTAAAAGGGCTATAATTCAGTCAAATATTGATTGATTTGTTTGAGTGAGCGCTTAAACTAGTCTTCATGGGACAGAAAATCACAGTATGAGTGAAAATAGGTTGTAAATGGAGGACAGGACGAGGTGTAGATCTTGGGGTTGACGAAGTCGGTATTCTCTTACTTGTTTTTCCTTGGGTATCCTGCCATAACTCTTTGCTCAGATGACAGCATTGGAAGGTGCTCAAGATAACCCAACCCCTCTTTCTGTAATCCCCTCAGTCGGAGCCGATGGTTGGAGGGAGTCATTGGGAGGTCCTACTTGTTTGCCTACTGTCTGTCTGTCTGTCTGTCTGTCTGTCTGTCTGTCTGTCTGTCTGTCTGTCTGTCTCTTTAAGTTGTGCATTGTAATGTTGATGTGCTTCCTTTTAACTGAAAGTCAAATTCAGCTCATTTTAGAACAGAATGTTAGAAAACTAATTTTCAGCTAGAAGCGTGACTATTTGGTGGAATAGTTCACAGGAATCCTCAAATGCACAAGTTTGCTTTCTATTCTCTTATATCATGTCTCTTTTTGTGCCTCTCTTTCTTTTACACTTTCTTACAATCTCTCCTTTGTACCTTTCCTTCTTGTTTGCACTTTTAATATATTGTCTTTTCATTTTTTTCTTTCATTCTTTGTTTTTTTCCTTTGTAGAGAAGGTGCGGGTGGTTAGAGGCACTGCTGGTAGATCCTACTTCTTTACACTCCCACTTTTGCTTCTGTCTGTCTGTCTTACTTTTTCGTAGCACTAAATGACCATTCTTGTGTCGATGTGCCTCTCTTTTCTCAAACAAACAAACAAACAAAGAAAAGTAAGGGGGCATAATGCTCGCCGTTCACATAAACCAGTTTCAATTGTCGCTCATATGACCTTATGCAGTTGCGAGCGCCGTAAAACCTCTACTAAAAAAAAATAAACCAGTTTCTTTCTATCCAAGCACTGAGCTCATCATGTCAACAAAACAAAATCTTTCACAGGCATTATCGGGGGCAAATTCTTGGAGCGTAGCCGCGTGAAAATCCCCAACCAAGAGCGCTACAGCACGGAGCTGTCTGAGTACTACTCGGCCCAGGACCTTTTCGTGGGCGCTCGCGTCTGCTTCAACAACTTTGCCTTCATCCTCATCGACGCGGACGAGTACGCCTTCCAGTTCATGGAGGACAACTCTCAGGCCGTGAGTGATTGATTCCGGATTGTGTTTGCTTGTGCCTGTGTGTGTGCACGTGAGTTTTTGTGTGTTCGCAGAGAGAGAGAGAGACAGAGAGAGAGAGAGAAAGACAGAGAGAGAGAGAGAGAGAGACAGAGAGAGAGAGAGACAGAGAGAGAGAGAGAGAGAGAGAGAGGGAGAGAGAGAGAGAGAGAGAGAGAGAGAGAGAGAGAGAGAGAGAGAGAGAGAGAGAGAGAAGAAGCTGGAAGGTCTGCTTTTGACTAGTAGTTGTGTAATCCTTTTGTAATGTCTCATTTATTTTCTTATGTATCTGTCATTTCTGTCAGTTTTTGTCTTCTTTTCTGCCCAGTGGGTGTTTGGTGGGTGCTCTGGTGTGGTTTGCTTCTTCTTTCCTATCAAACATTTATTGTCCTTATCTCTCCTCCTTTTTTGTGTTCGCTTCTTTTTTGTAACACTTCTAATCTTAGGCACTTCTATGACCTAATTGTGTTGCAAATGCCCTAAAAAGCTTACTGAAACTAAACTTTCTACCCATTGTAAAATAAGATAAGATAAAACACATGTAAACGATCAACTTCTTCTTTCCTATCAAACATCTATTGTCTTTATCTCCCCTCCTTCTTTTTTGTGTTTGTTACTTTCTTGTAACACCTCTAATCTTCGGCACTTATATGACTTTATTGTATTGCAAATGCTGTAAAATACTTACTAATACTAAACGATCAACGTTGCCTCATCATACTTTTCTCGAAATGTAACGCAACAAAACATTGCGTCTTTTTGCGGCAGTTTGTGAGGTCAAACATCAACAGCGTGGTCCAGCGACTAGCGGCCAAGCTGGGCTCCAACAAGGAGGACGTGCGGGCGTTCTTCGCCAAGACGGACCCCTCGGGCTCGGGCTACATCCCCTACGAGAAGTTCCGGGAAATGGTCCTCAACGTGGAGCCTACCATGTCAGACCAGGAGGTAGGTCAGCCTTCCGAGGCTCAGTACAGGAAGTGCTGTACATTGTAGTTCATTGTAGAACAGAACATTGAAAGACTAATTTTCAGGTAGAAGCGTGACTCTAGGTGGAGCAGTTCACAGGAATCCTCAAATGTTTGCTTTATATTTTCTTTTATTGTGTCTCTTTTTGTGCGTCTCTTTCTTTTATACTTTCTTACTCTTACCATCTCTCTTTTGTACCTGGCGGCTAAGATTAACTCTTTATCTCCGTGGAGGGTAAACCCCACTACGCCGGGGCCCCCGTTTTGGCAATAAATCTAGAAATGACAAAAAAGTCACTAAATGGGTCATTAAATGAAAACAAGTCAACCTATTTTGATAGTTCTTCAACTAATGAATGAACTCCCGATAAAAGAGACCTGTTTTCGGCAATAGCAGAAAAGTACTTTGATTGATTTAAGAACAATTCATTATGATACATTTATTAAGCAAGCAATAAGACTGAGAAAAAATTTTTAATTTTAAATACATGCTCATGGTGTACTATATTATTTTGAATCCTAAAAAGTCCCGAAGCATTCTTTCTTTCCCCCTCCCCGCCCTCGTCCCTTTTTTACTGCCTATGTCACTACATGTGTCTGGAATGTTACAGATCATGACCCTGGCGAGACAATACAGCGACCGTCGTAACGACGTTGTCCTGGACTCGGGCAAACTGATCGCTATCATGCAAGAGGAGCTGAGGAAGAGGAACTTTGAGGGCTTCGGCACGCTAGTGTCAGCGTTCAGACATCTGGACAAAGCATGGTGAGGAGAGGAGCCCGCGATGTTGGTTTCTTTTGCTGTAGTTCTTCTCTCTCTCTCTCTCTCTCTTTTTTTTATGTTAGTGTTTTATAGCTCTCTTAACACATAAAATGAATACTGGAACGATCGGCAGATGGACTCTGAGGTAGATATTGGAGCGGGGAGCGGAGCACGTATGGCAATGCCCAGAGTGCTATGATGTTGTTCCCAGGATTAAGGGATCAAGTAATCAAGCACTCACAACTGCAAAAGGTGATGTGAGCACAATTTGTTCTCTCCTGTCTGTGGGAACATGTCCTCTGGTTCTGTTCTGCTCTCTGTAGCCTGTGAGCACTGAGGCCCCATTAGTCTTTTATGAGTTAAATGTATAACTATGCAACCTTTTACCCACAGAGTTATGTATATATATATATATATATTACTATGCAGTCTTTTGGCCATAAAGTTATGCATGTAACTATGTAATTTTTTTGACCACACAGCAACTCATTGAACTGTAGTGCAATCTGTTGTCCACAGAGTTATATTTGTTTAACTATAAAATCTTTTCCCCTCTGAGTCTCAGTTATATAAGATAAGATAAGATAAGATAAGATAATACTTTATTATCCCAGAGGGAAATTTTTTTGGGCTGTACAGGACCGTAAAAACATGTACAGGTATACATAAAAAATTTAAATTATATATTACTCTCATTCAACTTTAATATGGAAAGAGATGCAAAGCTGACAAAATGTACATTTACATCAAATACATCATTCAACCACATGCAGGAATTTAAATACTAGACCTTTGGAGTTATATATAGGTACATACTTAAAGAGCAACGCACATCTGTGCTCATTCTGACAAAAGCCTTATTCTAGATGGTAAAAAACTTCTTTTATATCTTTCTTTCTTTGTTTTTGGATGTACATATCAGCGTGATCTTATACGTATAACTATGTAATGTTCTGTCCACAGCTGTGGCTTCCTGGACAGAGAAACCATCAGGAAGGAGTTTGGGGCACAGCACGTGCCATTGCCTGACGACATGCTCCGGGCTGCCCTGTCTGTGTGAGTGTCACTTTGTCTCAAACAGTTGCTGGACTTTGTTGCTTTTTTAAACCCTGTCAAACCTTACGCCCTGAACCTAACTTCCCTTTTTTTAAAATCCTGTCAAAACTTACGCCCTGAACCTAACTTCCCTTTTTTTAAAACCATGTCAAATCTTACGCCCCGAACCTAACTTCCCTTTTTTTTAAACCCTGTCAAACCTTACGCCCTGAACCTAACTTCCCTTTTTTTTAAAATCCTGTCAAACCTTACGCCCTGAACCTAACTTCCCTTTTTTTAAAACTCTGTCAAACCTTACGCCCTGAACCTAACTTCCCTTTTTTTAAAACCCTGTCAAATCTTACGCCCCGAACCTAACTTCCCTTTTTTTAAAACCCTGTCAAATCTTACGCCCTGAACCTAACTTCCCTCAATACCTGGCCTTCTGAGCAAAAGTGTGCAGAAAGTGGTTAAAACAGGAAAACGAGTTATCAGAAACACATGAAACTTGGTAGAAATACAGATCTATAATAGACCTACTTTTGAGCTAATGCCAATACTCGGATAGATTTTCAAGTACCATTCGTGTGGTAAACAGCTTAAAAATATGACGCGACCTCCCAATTACTGGTGTACCGGGAATCTGGCATAGTTGAAGTTTGGAGTATTCTCGGTATACCGGGAGTACGGTCTGACATGGTTAATGTAGGTGTTTTTATGGGCCCATCAACACGATTTAGAATATTCTGGAGACAGACTTCTGACCCTGCCTTTCAGGGCCAACGCGGGGTGAGAAAGGTACAACATCTCAGTCGAAAGAGAAAAATTTCTCCCTTATCTCAGGAATCGAACTGGTCTCCTGTGTGTGGCAGTAAAATGCCTAACTGCTACACCAGAGGTGCTGGTTATTTTGCTACTATTGTATGTTGGAGATTGAGTAATATTTCTCTTATTCAATGCTTCTGGTACTAAATCTTTGGGGAAAATACTGATAGGGGGGGTGGCGGGGTGTTCATGGAATATCCTGTGCACTCATTAGGATTCAGCATTTAACTTTTAAGTATTCTTGGAGTAATGAAAAAAAATAGACATTTTCTGTGATTGGAACCTAGATATACAGTTCTGTTTGCTGACCTAGTTTGTCTCCAACTGTCTTTAACTCTTTGTACCCCATCAGATGCTGGGCGCGTCCACTACAACTGACAATTGTTTCGTTTTGTTAGTGCTAGATTTTGCTTGTTTTTTGGAACTATTCCCAAACCAAGTTTTTTTAGTAATCACTAAGCCTTTGATTCCGCTCTTTAGAAGTTAGAGGCAAGCTTTTGGGGTTATAATGAGACATAGTTCACCAGGTTTAGGTGACTGTAGAAAAAACTCCAGGAAATGGTAGAAAAAACTCAGGGCTTAAAGAGTTAAGTGATCACATTCTGACAAAAAATTAAACCCCAATATTTTTTAAAAACTTTTTTTTCTCCCAGCGCTCCAACGGCAGAGAGCAACAACGAGGCGGTGAAATACGAAGATTTTGTCCGCTCCCTGAACTGGCGCGACTTCCCCGTGCCTCCCGTGCAGTACCAGCCAACAGGTGGCGCCGACGACTGGTGCGGCAACAAGCCGAGTAACCAGATCAACAACGTCCACTACGAGCCGTTGTTACAGCAGATCTTCGGGGATGTGTCCAGCGAGCCCCCTGTGGCCCCCTAGACACGGACTGACCGGGGGGAAAACTTGCAGGAAATACAAAGGAGTCTTTTTATAGATCTTTAATTCACAGAAAATAAAACCCTCTCTTTTTTAAATTCTTCCTCGTTCTCTTTTTTTAGTGAAGCCACAGCCTCAGTCTCAGTTTATTTGACAAAAAAAAATAGATTCCTTGCTGTTGATTGTTTGAACACAATATTGTGGAAAACAATGAGACACTTTGATCTGTGTAAGTTCACTCTAGACTGACTCCTTTGTGTTTATTGTATTATTTTTGTCTCCTAAAGTGCTGGAGTTTTCTGTTTTGTCTAGCTCAGAAAGGGTTTTTTATCCTCCAAAACTTGTGGATAGAGTCATGCAGAAAAAGTTCTGATTCTGTTCACCAAATTCTGAAGGTGTATATGCTCACTGCTCTAGGTTTTATTATAATGAATACGTAACTTTCACCAATTTTGTAACGGAAACTTTGGTATTTTCATTTTTGAAACATTGGTACCTGCTTTCACAAACATTCAAGTTATGTGTAAACAAGATGAGTGTATGTTCGAGTGTAAGTAAATAAACAGTTGTCAGATCTTGTAGCTCTTTCAAGTTTTCAAGAAAATGAAAAATGATGCGCAGAATTGCACCTTCAGAACGGTGATCGCAAGTTGTTTCAAACTTGTTACTCATCCTCTCTTTTCTCTTGTGATAACTCAACGTCACCCGACCTCTTTCTCACCTCTTTGCCATTTGCCTCTTTCACCCTCTGCCTTGCCATTGACCCTCAACGTCACCTAGCAAGCTGTTTCATTTTGTGTATTCATCTTCTTTTTCCCCCCATCACTTTCTGCCCAACCTGCATAGAGGAGATACATGTAAGGCACTCACACCTCACAGCTGTTTCTGTGTGTGTTGTTGGTTTTAAAAAAGTTTAGGCATGGAATGAATTAATGAATGTAATCCTCCTGCTACTTTTTATCGTGAGATTAGACTGTTTTCTTGTGAGAGAAAGGCAAAGTGATTGAATATGCAGGAAGCAGCCACCTTTGACAGCAGAGGTTTTTTGGGTTGTTGTTGTTGTTTTTTTCCAGCTATTTTTATTTGAATTGAAAGTTGCAAACATTCGTCAAGCAATAAATCATGATCACCGGAAAGTGATGTCTTTGTGAATGAAAAATTCCTTAGTAATAAAATGAAATAAGGAACCACCCCTCATATAGTGTCTGCTAAATTGCTTTTGAAATATATGGATTGTTTTTCTTTTCTTTTTTTTTTTGTGGAAGCTTTACCTGAACTTTGTTAATAATGCCTATGCACCTCTCTATGCTGAAAACGAATACATCCATCTTTGTTGGGTTGGGCTTTTCACCGTTGTACATTATTTATACAGTTTTTTTAAAAATGCATCGTAAGTATTATAAGATTTAGTTGACCATATTCCCTGTGATATGAAATGTTTGTTCGGAAAAGCTACCATTATATCCATTGACTGCATGTGTGTTGAATTTTTTCCCTTCATTTTATAGATATATACTTTTTACAGGAATGAAAGAGTGTTGTATACTTGTGACTGAAAGCTTGGACCCCCATCGAACAGGGATGAAATAAATCTACATCAGTCTTTGTACATCTCACGACTTTTTTGTCCTTTCTTATTGTTTATTTGTTTTGTTTTGTTGTCTTGTTTGGTTTCATTTTTCTTTTCTTTCATGTCTTTTTTCATTATTAAGAGAAAATAATTCCTGTTTTATGTCAGAATAAAAATTTTGAACAGGACATTGTTGCAAAGAAATGTGGAGGAAGGAAGAAAGCGTGTTTTGTTTCTGTGCAATGGTTTAATCTGTGTGGATATAATCATATAATGTTTCTCTTTTTTATTGTCCAGAAACGTTATAAATAAAGAAATATAATTTTAAAAAGAAAATGGACTCTTTTCTTGAGAGGAATACTTTGCGCTAAACTTTTTTTTAAAATCGAAAAAAAAAGTCCCCAGATTTTATCCTCCCAACTTATCTCTAGCTTAAGTTGCCACTTCACTTACTCTGTTCTGAGCTTGTTTGTTCACTTCATTTGTTCTGTTTGTTTGTTTGTTATTTATATTATAATTATTATTAATGATAGTGGGTGGTTGGCATGTGCTCTGGTGTGGTTAACTTCTTCTTTCCTATCAAACATCTATCGTCCTCATCTTTCCTTCTTCTTTTTTGTGTATGTTACTCTCTTATAACATATCTATCTATTCTTCGGCACTTATATTATGACCTTATTGTGTTGCAAGTGCCGTAAAACTCTTACTAAAACTAAAAACTTAATGGCAAAAGGTTTTTCGTTAGGCAATCTGTACCTGGCCAAATGTGGTGAAAAAACTAAACTAAAATGTGAGGCAGCACGGTGGAATCAGGCTCTCATCAATTTTTGGGCACATAGAGTTATTGGTATCATCTTAAAGCTTGTTCATTTGTCTTTATTTGGAAGAAAATATATCCGTTTATCTTAAATACAAGTTGAGATATTTGAGAATGAAGGAGGTTGGGGTCACCTGTTTTCAGAGGTAAAATTAGTGAGAAATTGGCCGCCAAAGATTCGTTATTTCCTAAGCTTAAGAGTTCGTGGTAACTGAAAATTTACATCTTTTGTGTCTTTAATCAACGTTTTTCAGGAAAATCCACACAGAAATGAGTTTTTAATGGGCATGAAAGGTGTTGAGCCAAAAAACAAAAATTCGATAAAAATCCACTAACTTGCGGAAAAATGCAAGTTTCTTCACTTTGATTATTTTGACGAGAGCATGATTCCACCACGCTGCCTCACAAATGTGATTGTTATTGTGGCTACTTACCGTGGGTGGTGGTTGGAAGGTGTCACAAGTAGGTCCTACTTCTTTTCTTTCCCTCAGTTGCCTTTGTCTGGTTTACTCTTTCCCTTTACACAATATGACTCTTACTATAGTGCGGTCAAAAATTCGTTCCGCAACTTATCCTCAAATATCTTTTTAACGGGTGAAGCAATGTCATCCGTACTGAACACTGGTATATAATGACAAAGTTGCCTGAAGGAAAAAAAAGAGAAAACGTAATTTTATTCGTTGCAGTGAACAAAACCAATCTACAAAGACACGATAACAAGCTCATCGACTATGATAATGATGATAAATATTCAAAATTTGGATAATGATGATAAATATTCAAAATTTGGATAATGATGATAAATAATCAAAGTTTTGATAATGATGATAAATATTCAAAATTTGGATAATGATGATAAATAATCAAAGTTTTGATAATGATGATAAATATTCAAAATTTGGATAATGATGATAAATAAT
>NW_004797397.1:377649-379781 GCF_000002075.1 Aplysia californica
CCCAGTTACGTTACCGTCTCTCCGTAATTTTTGTAAAAGTAAAGTATAGCCCCCTCACTGTCTTCATGCACCACGGTGATCACAGTCGGATGTTTGCTGTCCCTCATGTTTTCTTCTCGAAGAAGAAGGGCTGCACGCACGCACGTCGTTTTGTGTCCTCACGACTCCTCACGTCGACTAGTCGTGTCAGTGAAATTACCGATAGGAAATAAAGACTAGAGAAGGGCACGACTTTTTACGCGCGCACTTCAGTTGTGCGTGGCAGTACATGCATATTTTCAGCCTAACTGCACGTTCACAACAAACACTCGAACGAGCGCTCGTCGTTCTGACAACATTTACAAAGGCCGACCGACCAAATGTAGCTCAAACAAATCTCTAATTAACCCTCATTAGCGTTCAGACCAAAGCAACGACAACGGCTCAGTGTTAGTCTAGTCAGCACAGTTAGTTGTGTAAGGGTTAGAATGACTGTCGCCCGGTTAGACATACATTAACCTGTCCCCGTGGTTTTATGCACCTTGCATAATTTAGCAAAATTTGATCATTTTTTTGCTTAATTTCTGATTATTTTCCGTTATCATTCTTTGTTAAAATTAACCGAATCGCATAATTTCACATTTTTTGGGCTCAGTTTGCATAGTTTCAGAATTTTTCTTGCATAAAAACGACGGGGACAGATTATCTCTTTGAGGACGTGTCTTGGACAATTCTTGCAGACGAGATGTTTTCAGGCCCGTTCTCTGGTGTGTTTTGCTCCTTCTTTCCTATCAACATCTATCGTCCTTATCTTCCCTCCTTCTTTTTTATGTTTGCTACTCTCTTGAAACACCTCTAATCTTCGGCACTTATAATATGACCTTATTGTGTTGCAAGTGCCGTAAAACTCTTACTAAAACTAAACAACCTAAGGGCATTTTCAGAAAGGAGCATTTCTCCCCCATTCATTCAAATTCTTCACTCCTGTTTCCTTTATGTTGAAACTTAAAAAGATCAGCAATAACACACATATTATTATGAGCAAAGCAAATAAAACTGTGTTTTAGGTTTGTTGTTTATGGTGGTTGGAAATGTCCCGTTACATTGAGTTTGATCTGCTGCTGCTGGTCAGACAGATGGTCTCGTCCTTATCTCCCCTTCTTCTTTTTATGTTTGTTACTCCCTTGTAACACCTCTAATCTTCTAGCGCTCATAATATGACCCTATGCAGTTGCAAGCGCCGTAAAACCTCTACTAAAACTTAAAAAAAAATAAGATGTGTCTTCTACGTCCATGTAGAGTTAACAGTAGCACCCTACTATACTGTAACCTAAGATAATATACCTGTACACCAAAGATTCGTTTCGGACACGGATTTTTTCACCCCCTCCTGCCCACCCAGCAGTAATGGGTACCTAAAAACTTCGAGTAGGGGAAGTAAAGGTGGCGTGGAAAGGAACTGGCCACCCTACCACAATAATATGTGGAAGGCCCAGGAAGTTGTCTCACTAACAAGGCAGTCCCCAATGTCCGGATCGGACGCGGGGACAACTTTACTTTACACCAAAGATTCGCTACTGGTAGTAGAGAATCTTTGGGTACATTGTGTCAAACCCTATCATAGGTTGTGCTGTAATATTAATGTTGGTAAAACGCATTTCATCAGGTGCGTGAATTATTTATTTAGAATCTAGACTCAGCTGAGTCCCTCTGTTCGGAATCGGATGTGGATTTCGAGATCTAGTTCAAGGCCTATTCCTATTCACTTGGTCTACAAGATCTATATATATTTATTTAGATTACTAAATCTATATGGAGGATTCATATTCCAATTCTATTGTGTTATTGTATCAAACCCTATATTATTATTATTATAGCAATGTAGATCTAGATTAGATGTAGATCAAGATCGAGGCCATATGCTCCTTGCTTGTTTGTTTTGGAGTGTGGTTTAAAAAAAAAAATATTTTTTCATTTTGGATTAGTGCTGGCCTTTTTACATGAGGCCCGTTGCAGGTTCTTTTTTGGGGTAGGGTTAGGGTTAGGTCTCTTCTTTATTGTGTTTGTTGGGGTGTTCGCTTGTTATTCGGAAGTCCTTCCTTATGACACCTACAAAAGCTCTAATGGGGAGGGGGGGGGGGGGGGGGGCAAAA
>NW_004797397.1:379881-381978 GCF_000002075.1 Aplysia californica
AGGGGGGGGGGGGGGGGGGTGTGTGCAAAATTTTCAGACAATCTGGTTGAGGCTCACATGCAGGTCTATATTATATTATCTTTTCTGTAACCCACACGGTGACTACACACCTGAGCTTTAAGTCAATAAAGTTAATATCTCGAAACGGGATGGGGTTTAGGGGGGGGGGGGGTATATGCTTGAATTTGACTCAAACTCCTCCTTGATATATCACAGGTGTATGAACAAATCTATAAAAACGTGTAGAGTACTTTTGACATCGGAATGTGGCTTGTCAAAAGTAAGCCGTCCTTCGAAGAAGGAAAACCGGCCACACATACATAAAAATCAGTCTCACTCCAGGTTGAAGAACCAGAAGTTGAATAATCACGAGACCTGGCAGGGGAACCCAAAGAAGAGGAACAAGTTTACTTATATGAGTTTGATTCAAAATCTAACTCATCAATGCAGCCTAATGACACGGAAAGCTTACCAAAAGAACGCTTTAGTTGGTTAAAGACAGCCCCGAGAGACTTTCAATAACACCAAATACACGGCCCATAAAGCTGTCCCCGTCGTTTTAAGCACACACACACACAAAAAAAAAGAAACTATGCAAACTGAGCCCAAAAATGTGAAATTATGAGATTCTGTTAATTTAAAAAAAGAAAGATGAAGGAAAATAATCAGAAATTATGCAAAAAATAATCAAATTTTGCTAAATTATGAGGGGTGCATAAAACCACGGGGACGGAAAAAGGAAGAGGTAGGCCACGCAAAAGACTGTTGGGGAAGTCAAGGGCATCCCTAGAAACTGCGACATCTTAATTGAAGGAGCTGAATAGTCGGCTTACCATACTACCAAAGGAAACTGCATCTGCACTCGACTCTCAACGGCAACAGAGGATGAAAAAGTAATATGCAAAAGCAAGTAAAAAATGAAGTAAAGTATGAAGAAGTCTTGGTTGAAGCAGATTGCAGACGACAGCTTATGATGAATATACGAAAGCGACAGGCAAATTTCATTGGACACACAATGCGGAAAGAAGCATTGGAGACTATTGTAACAACAGGCAAGTTTGATGGAAAGAGAGGCAGGGGCAGACGGAGGGAAAAGATACTGGACAAGTTGACAAAATGGCGGGGAACAGCAAAAACAACATACACCATTGCTGCAACGCAAGACAGAGTGAAGTGGAGGTCCAGGATCGCCCACGCCAGTCGGCAAGGCAAGACAGAGTGAAGTGGAGGTCCATGATCGCCCACGCCAGTCGGCAAGGCAAGACAGAGTGAAATGGAGGTCCAGGATCGCCCACGCCAGTCGGCAAGGCAAGACAGAGTGAAGTGGAGGTCCATGATCGCCCACGCCAGTCGGCAAGGCAAGACAGAGTGAGATGGGGTCCATGATCGCCCACGCCAGTCGGCAAGGCAAGACAGATGGAAGTGGAGGTCCATGATCGCCCACGCCAGTCGGCAAGGCAAGACAGAGTGAAATGGAGGTCCATGATCGCCCACGCCAGTCGGCAAGGCACCGGATGATGAAGTATAGAAAGGAAAGACAAAAAAGAAATGTTGGTCCAATCCACTTGATGGCCTCTCACATTGTTTCTATTCTACTTGAAGGTCTACCAACCAATGATTGTTCCGCTTAACGGTCTATCAGTATCAGTCTACTATTTGGTCGCTTTTAAGCACAAGGGGGCTATCCCGAAAAATGCTGTTTTGAGAAAATCGAAGTTAAAGTTTTTGCCCCTTGATCGGTTTCTTCAAAAGTCAAAGAGCGATTTTTGCTTCTCTATAACCAAACAAATATTCACACCAATAAAATAAAACTTCTCCTATAGGTAGGGCAATGCCCACTTGTGGTGTAGATCAAGATTTCTGGAAACCCCCAAAATCTGGGTTAGCCCGTTTGTCCTTAAAAGCGACCAATTGTTCCGCTCAATGGTCTGTCAGTCTACTATTTAAACTTAACCATAACCCTTAATCGACCACAAGTTAGGGTTTAGGTTAGGGTAAGGGTTACGGATTGTAGTAGACTGAAAAAAACAACCCCTCTCGACTGGTCCGGTGATAGACCGTCAAATAGAACAGAAGCATTGCCCCCCCCCCTCTCTC
>NW_004797397.1:384038-385343 GCF_000002075.1 Aplysia californica
AACAACAACAACAACAACAACAACAACAACAACAACAACAACAACAACAACAAAGACTGGGCCACAATCGTTTATTTTAAACAAATTCAGTCATATCATTGTAGGCTATTTGTAGCACTTAATAATATTATGAACAAAAGCTCTGACGTCATTTCTGCAAATGTATGGCTCAAAATCATTCAGATTCTGTGTCCTTCAGTGGCATTAAGATTATGGTGTTTAGACTTTGTATCTAAGGCCATAAACAAATCTCCACCTACTATTTTATTGGAAATTTGTGGAGGTTAGATTTGTGACAATTCTCATAGACAAGTTCCCTCAAAGCTTCAGTGGCGAGTGGTGACGTTTAGATTAGTGAAGTTTAGATCTGGTCGCTTTTAAGCACAAGTGGGCTATCCCAAAATATGCTGTTTTGAGAAAATCGAAGGTAAAGTTTTTGCCCCTTGTTCAGTTTCTTTAAAATACAAACAGAGTTTTCCTTTTAACCAAACAAATATACACTCATATACACACCAATGAAACCAAACTTCTCCTATTGAAAGAGTAATGCCCACTTTTGGTCCAGTTCCAGATTTTTGGAACCCCCGAAATCTGGGTTAGCCCGCTTGTCCTTAAAAGCGACCATTTGTGGTCAACAGACAAGTTCACTTACAGCTTTCCCGCTGAATGGTAACGATCCTGGTCCTGGCTGCTGGCTGCTGAGATCCGAGAAGGAAAGCAGCCTTGAGCTCTCTTCTGGCGCCGTGGTGCATGTTGGGACAATTACTGTCCCTGTGCTCTCAGGCGATATCGTCTGCTCCTGTGAACTGAGGGAAGGGCAGTCCGTGATGACGCTTAGTGTCACCTTCGTAAGCGTGAGTGTCATTGTTCTGGTGTTTTCTGGGCCCACAATTTCGATTTCGTTCATTTCAGGGAGAAGATGCTCCTGGGCACCAGAGGACGAGGAAGAGGACGAGGAAGACGATGGCATTGCGTCATAACAGGTGCAGGTGCTGACATGGTTGTTGTTGTTGTTGTTGCCATAGCTACTAGCGATTTGCGACATGACGTCAGAGGACGCAGGGGTACTGTAGAGGCTGTCGGACTGGCCGCGGCACCAGTCAGGGGTGTACGTCACTGTTGTGGTCATAGGTCCTGTGTCTTCTGATTGGTCAGCCTCTGTCACGATCCTGTAGATTGATGGAGGAAGATGATGATGATGATGAAGAAGAAGAAGAAGAAGAAGAAGAAGAAGAAGAAGAAGAAGAAGAAGAAGAAGAAGAAGAAGAAGAAGAAGAAGAAGAAGAAGGAGAAGGAGGAGGAGGA
>NW_004797397.1:386334-391894 GCF_000002075.1 Aplysia californica
GTAGTAGTAGTAGTAGTAGTAGTAGTAGTAGTAGTAGTAGTAGTAGTAGTAGTAGTAGTAGTATTTTCATTATTATTAAAACCATGCTGATTGTGAAAAGCTTCTCGTTTTATTTCTCGTATTTGATTTGAATTAAAAACTCAACAAGACAGAAACTATGAGATATTAATTTTGACAAATGGGGCGTCAGATCCTTATAATATATACAGGGATTTAACTAAGCAGATGCGACGAATTTGTGCGCTGGTCAGTTTTGAGCATATTATGGAGTTATATGTACAATCTTAAAGCTTGCTCATTTGTCTGGCTTTTGATAAAAAAATATCCATCTCTCTTAAATAGAAGTCGACATAATTGTTCGCGAGTGAAGGAGGTGGGGTCGCTGATTGTCAGTGGTAGAATGAATGAGAACATGGCTAACAAAATTTATTTGTGACTCTAAAGGCTTGGAAACTGCTAATTTACACCTTTTTTTTGGGTGCTTTTGATAACGTTTCTTCGGGGTTTTTTTTCAAATTCAGTAAAATCCACCCCGAAATGTATTCTAAATTGAACACAAAAGGTGGCGAGATTAAAAAATAAACAAACTACAAAATCGATACTTTAAAAAAAAGGTCCCAAACAGTGGTGTAATGTTAATGTCTTCGATTTCATTATTTTGACCACCACTGGATTTCACCACGATGCCACACATTTTATGGTAATTGTTTCATGACTGTACCATTCTACACACCCACTGACACATTTTAGATTAATTTGTAGGTGGGCCGTGGGTGGTTGGCGGGTGATCTGGTGTAGCCTGCTCCTCCTTTCCTATAAAAATCTTTCGTCCTTATCTCCCCTCCTTCTGTTTTGTGTTTGTTACGCTCTTGTAACACTTCTAATCTTCGGCATTTATATCACCGTTTTGTGTTGCAAGTGCCGTAAAATTCTTACTACTAAAACTAAATAACGGGTGCTTACTTGACGCTTCATAGACTACATTGGTACTTATCTGACCCAGCCCAAGATTCAGACTACAGAACTGAGGCTTACTTGAGGTTAAGATTCGCATACATTGATGCTTACTTTATGCTTCACTCGTAGAATACATTGGCACTTATCTGATCCTGCCTAAGATTCAGACTACATAACGAGTGTTGGCGGGTGCTCTGGTGTGGTCTGCTCATGCTCCTTCTTTCCTGTCAAACATCTTTCGTCCTTATCTCCCCTCCTTCTATTTTGTGCTTTTTACTCTCTTGTAACCCTTCTAATCTTCGGCACTTATATGACTTTTTGTGTTGCCCTCCACTGTACATCCGAAGGACATCGCAAAAGGGGCAGACCCAAAGTGACATGGAGACGCACAGTAGAGTCTGAAATGAAGTCCTGAAAACCATTCGTGGGGGACGTTGACCAAAATGGCCCAAAACAGACAGAGCTGGAGATCCTTTGTTGCTGCCCTAAACGCCAGATGGCGTAACGGGTAGTAAGTAAGTAAGTTGTTTGTGTTGCAAGTGTGGGTAAAACTCTTATTAAAACTAAATAATTGGTGCTTAATTGACAGTTCATAGACTACTTTGGTACTTATCTGACCCTGCTTAAGATTTAGACTACATAACGGGTGGTTGGCGGGTGCTCTTGTGGGGTCTGCTCCTTCTTTCCTATCAAACATCTTTTGCCCTTATGTCTCTAATTTTCTGGCGCTCATATGACCTTATGTAGTTGCGAGCACCGTAAAACCTCTACTAAAATAAATAAATAATAAAATTCAGACTACAAAACTGATGCCTACTTGAGGTTGCTTACGATTCACAAACATTGATGCTTACTTGACGCTTCGTAGACTACATTGGTACTTATCTGACTATCTGACCCTGCCTGAGATTCAGACTACACGACGGGTGCTTACTTGACCCTTCATATACTACATTGGTACTTATCTGACTATCTGACCCTGCCTAAGACTCAGACTACACAACGGGTGCTTACTTGATGCTTCATATTGCTCCCCTTCCTCGTCTGTGAGAGGCACACAGCTGATCGGGGCCATGCCACCGTGCGGTAGTTCAGGGGCGGACTCCGGCGACGTCAGGGAGGTACCCACTTCACGGGGAGGGAGAACAGAAAAGGGAAAATGAACCCCCCAAAAAGGGAGAATGAAGTAAGAAAAGGGAGAATGAACAAAGAAAAGGGAAAATGAACAAAGAAAAGGGAGAATGAGCGAAGAAAAGGGAAAATGAACAAAGAAAATCGAGAAAGAAAAAAAAAGGAAAATGAACAAAGAAAAGGGAATATGAACAAGGAAAAGGGAAAATAAGCAAAGAAAAGGGAGAGAGAAAAGAAAAGGGAAAATGAACAAAGAAAAGGGAAAATGAACAAAGGGAAAAATGAACAAAGAAAAGGGAAAATGAGCAAAGAAAAGAGAAAATGAACTAACAAATGGTCGCTTTTAAGGACAAGCGGGCTAACCCAGATTTTAAGGGATTCCAGAAATCTTGACCTACACCAAAAGTGGCATTTCCACACGTATAGGAGCAGTTTGGTTTCATTGGTGCGTATATTTGTTTGATTTTAGAGAAAAATCTCCTTGTCTTTTAAAGAAACTGAACAAGGGGCAAAAATTCACCTTCAATTTTCTAAAAACATATTTTTGGGGGATAATAATAATACTAAACCTCTACAACCCGCATGACCCCGGACAAAAAAAGGAAGCAAAGATATTATAATGCTCACACATGACACAGGCTGTCTTTACAAGAGTAGACGAGGTGACCCCAGCAGCGCTGTAGCTTAGGACGCAGGAGAAGTTGTCAAAAGCCACGAGAAAACAGGAGGAGTCCTTGGTACATTTGGCGGTGCAGTCCTCTTGGCTCGGCACGTTCTTCCACCACTTCCAACTGGGAGAAGATCTCGACTCCTTCAGGAACTGGCCGATTTGCTGGTAGATGGGGACAGCTCTGGAACCCGTGCACTCTTCTGTAGAACATTTATTTATTTATTTATTTATTTATCTATCTATCTATCTATCTATCTATCTATCTATCTATCTATCTATCTATCTATTCTATTCATTTATTTATTTATTGGGGGATGATAGATAGATAGATAGATAGGTCGATAGATAGATAGATAGATAGGTCGATAGATAGATAGATAGATAGGTCGATAGGTCGATAGGTCGATAGATAGATAGATAGGTCGATAGATTTACAGCCCTGATTCCAGTGTACGGAAGAAGAAGAAGAAGAAGAAGAAGAAGAAGAAGAAGAAGAAGAAGAAGAAGAACAACAACAACAACAACAACAACAACAACAACAACAACAACAACTAGAAGAACAAGAAGAACAAGAAGAACAAGAAGAACAAGAAGAAGAAGTTAGCATTCATTCACTGTGCCCGTTCGGTCTCACACACCTGTGTAGTTTTCAGGGGCGTGCTCACAGATGAAATAGTTCTTGGAGGAACACGAGTCTCGGCGCCAGTAGCCACTGTCTTTGCTCAGAGAGTAACATCTGTTGTTCTGGGAAAAGTTCCAAAAATCGAGAAAAAAACCTAATTAATTCGTTAACACTATCTGTACGCCCTGAGGTCATTTTGTACCCCCGGGGTTGTATTCTTCACATTTTAGAATACCCCTAGTGCGAAGATCTCTTTGTAGCTTTCAGTATTTCTCAAAAAAATCATTTTGACAGACTGCTAGGCAAAGCGTACGGATCGGATTAACGAGTAAATTTTCTCTTTGGAAAGTGGTGGCACAGAGTTCCCCACGTCATATGGATACGATAGTAAAACACGATGTACGGATAGGGTTTTAAAAAGCTATACAACTTTTTTGTGAATACTTTCCCTCACACTGATGTTTTTGCATTTCAAATTTGTACACAACATTTGGAAGTCAAAAGGAATTTGTCTGATAATCATTTTAGATAAATCCACAGAATAGTTTTACTCTACATAGCGCGAACCCCCTCACCCCCCCCTACCCTAATTTTCAGCCATGTCCCCATTTTTGTAGCATGACAGACTTGTTCGCATTAGGCTTACCACTACCACTAAAAATTCCAACGATTGAGCAATATTGCAAACTACAGTAGTCTAACAGGCCAACAGAAGTTGGCAGATAGGTTCTCTCAAGTTTCCGTAGCCTCCTGAGATCATCGTTAAGATTAGAAAAGAGCAGAGAGCTTTTGGTATTGCCTAAATGGTTCTGTGGTTGCCGGCAACAGCGTGGGAGTTTAGAAATTTAATATTGGCAAGTGCGCACTCACTCACTCACATGCACTAACTAAGCGTACACATACACACACACAAACACAAACACCGCCCGCCCCCCCCCCCCCCCACACACTTCACGAAACTAACTCATAGTAAAGCCCAGTTTCCATGTGAACGTGTGTAGTGGGCAATGCGTAATGCGGTATACGTATTGTCCTTTTCCATGTGAACGTGTGTAGTGGGCAATGCGTAATGCGGTATACGTATTGTCCCTACCATGTGTGCGTGTGTAGTGGGCAATGCGTAATGCGGTATACGTATTGTCCCTACCATGTGTGCGTGTGTAGTGGGCAATGCGTAATGCGGTATACGTATTGTCCCTTCCATGTGTGCGTGTGTAGTGGGCAATGCGTAATGCGGTATACGTATTGTCCCTACCATGTGTGCGTGTATATATTATTATATTAACGTTCGTGATCCGTCAGTTTGTTCTTTTGGCCTTCTAATTTTCCAGAAATCACCTGTGTCAAAACAGAACCGAAACATGACACAATAGATATTTTAATTGCAGATGTGAAGGCACTAAATTAATAATAAAGCTCTCTGCCTCTCTTACTCCTGATTGTATTTTTATATGTAAAAGTTAAGTAAAGTTGTTCCCTCATCCGATCCGGACATTGGGGATTGCCTTGCTAGTGAGACAACTTCCTAGGCCTTTGGCATATTGTGGTAGAGTGGCCAGTTCCTTTCCACGCCGCCTTTACTTCCCCAACTCGAGTCAGGTACCCATTACTGCTGGGTGGGCAGGAGGGGGCGAAAAAAATCCGTGTCCGAACCGAGGCTCGAACCCGGACTTTCCGCTTCGGAGACGAGCGCACTAACCGCTCCGCCACCGCATAAAACACATCTTACCCAATCTCCCTCCACTTGCACCATTCTGTATAGACCCCTCAATGGCTGCCATAATTCCATTCATGCTATCACATTTATAATGTTGTGAGTTTTAGCTGTGGATTATGACACAAAAGATTTTTGAAGTCCAAAGAAACGTCGCAACGGATGTTTGTTGACATCTTGCATTTTTTCAGTATAAAAATTACATGTATGTTAATGTAGTCAATACTCCACGAGTTCTTCTAATCTTAAAAATCTTTCAATGAGTGTAATCAATTTGGCCTTTTATCAAAAGTGAAGCCTGACGAGCTCTGAATAAAATGACACGATTAAAACAACCGAGAGGAATAAATCTTAAGATTAGAAGTACTTCTGAAATCTTGACTTTATTGACCCCATCATCATCATCATCATCATCATCATCATCATCATCATCATCATCATCATCATCATCATCATCATCATCATC
>NW_004797397.1:392479-400382 GCF_000002075.1 Aplysia californica
AACACACACACACACACACACACACACACACACACACACACACACACACACACACACACACACGCACACACAAATCACGAAACAAAACCCACACAACTCACTGGCTCATAGTATCCATGAAACTCCGGGATGTTCTCCATATCTCCCTCCTGTGCCAGCGCGCATGACGCGTCTGACCACTGGAGAAACGGTTCCTCCTTCATCGTCTCCGCTCCCCACGACCAGTGCAGACCAACCCACGCATTCTTTCTGAGGAGCCATGATAATGCGGCTTAAGATTCAGTCTACACTAATTAGCGTTGCTTAAGATTCAGACTACACTAATTGGCGTCGCCTAAGTTTCAGACTACACTTATGGTCACTGGACGTTGTTTAAGATTCAGACTACACTTATGGTCACCTGACGTTGTTTAAGATTCAGACTACACTTATGCTTACTTGACGTTGCTTAATATTCAGGCTACATTGACACATACGTGACGTTGCTTAATATTCAGGCTACATTGACACATACGTGACGTTGCTTAAGTTTCACTTTCAGACTACACTTATTAATATAATTACTTGACGTGGCTTAAGATTCAGACTACAATGACGTTTACTTGAAGTTGCTTTACCCTATCCGTACGCCGTGCTTTACTATCGTATCCATACTACGTGGGGAACTCTGTGCCACCACTTTCAAAGAGAAAATTGCTCGCTAATCCGATCCGTACACTTTGCATAGTAGTCTGTCAAAACGATTTTTTGAGAAATACTGAAAGTTTCAAAGAGATCCTAGTACTAGAAGTATTCTAAAATGTGAAGAATACAACCCCGGGGGTACAAAATGATCCCCAGGGCGTAAGTAAGTTTCAGACTACACTTATGCTTACTTGAAGCTGCTTAAGATTCAGGCTACATTGGCGCTTTCTTGACGTCGCCTAAGTTTCAGACTACACTTATGTTCTTACTTGAAGTTATCCTTCAGACTACACATACGCTTACTTGACGTTACTTAAGATTCAGACTACACTTATGATTCCTTGAAAGGGGGGGGGGCGGGCGGGGGAGACGTTAGTACCTACTTTTGAGACATTTGGCGTCAAAATATTTTAGTTTCACATGTCAAGCTTTCTCAAATGAAATTCTTTGAATATCTTGACTACGACTTCGAATATTTTGTACGATATTTATAGAGCTGATGGAGCATAATTTGCTTTCCGACCTCATGGTCTTAGTAACTCAAAACGGCCAAAAATATCAGATAGAAGCTTGTAATTCTGAAGTAGCGAGATGGTGATGGTAAAATGATTCAGGATTAACGACCCTGCCAACACTATAAGGTTATTTATGAGGCAGGACCTCCGAGTTGAACGTCAATCTCCGAAAGGATTGAACTTATTGGGAAATTCATGTTTTAAGTGTCTTTTCCAAAAGACACAAAGTTGGACCGAGCTGAGGCAATTTGGGTCAGAACAGACTATTCATGATTTATTATTTGTAGAGGCCCCAGCCATCTCTTTCCAGGTGCTGTTTTAGCCAAGATGGGCCAGTTGCAGCCCACCAGATGGCGCTGAGACTGTTTCAAGGGCCACTTTGTATTAAAAAAACAGCCCATTGTTCAATACTGGTAAAGTAAAGTTGTTCCCGCATCCGATCCGGACATAGGGGATTAACTTGTTAGTGAGACAACTACCTGGGCCTTCACATATTTTGGTAGGATGGCCAGTTCTTTTCCACGCCTTTCAATACTGGTAGCTTTGTTAATTACTAGGTCATTACAACTGCGTCTGAGATGTGGTGCTACTGCAGAATGGCCAGAATTAGCTGGGAAGCAAAAAGTAAAATGAAAATAAAAAGACTAACAGTAAGGTATGTCAGATTCTATACACAAGACAAACCCTGCTTAACGAACAGGAAAAGTAAAAAAAATACAACACTTTGTTACTATAAAACGTCATCAGACCGTGTGCAAGAAATACCGACTTCAACATAAGTTAAGGACCACTTGCAAATTGGGCAAAAATTCTCCGAGGATTTCCGTGCTGCACGTTGTGGTTTTGCCCCTTAAGGAAGCTTGGCAGTACGCATTGTTAACCCATTAACACTTTCAGAGCAAAAAGTTTTGAAACATTCCTTACTGTCTTTTTTTCGGAATTAAAAAAATCAGGGCTGTCCGTCAAGGTTGCCCTTTACTTATGTTGAAGTCTTTACTTGAAGGCAAGATGTGGGGCACGGGGGCTTAAGGTGGGCAAAAAAAACCCAATGAGGACCAAGAAACATAGATTAAGGAACAGACTGGTCTAAGTATGAGAGATGGCACTTGGCGACTGCAAGCAATCGCGGGCCATTACACGTCAACCTTTGAGCCAGAGCTGAGGACATCTCCAGGTCCAAAACTTACGACTACAACCTTCCTTTATTAGTCGCACAGTTCTTACGACTACACTTGCCTTCCATCCCTCGTTAGCTACTACAGTTTCATCCACTCATAAAGTCATCGACTACGAAACTTTACTTTGTCTGAACTAGACTCTGCTTCTTTTTTTTTTTTTACCAGGCTCCTCCCAACTTACGCGTGGTGTTGTAACTCGGTGACGAGAAGGGAAATAATGGCGGGGTCCCTGGGACTGGCGAGTCGACCGTTGGGAAACTCTTCCGCGCACATGAGCACCGCGTCATTCCACGTCACTTCATGGAGGACGATGTTGTATACGAGGTGAGGGCCGATACCTTGAGGGGAGATGACAAGAGACTAAATGTGAACATGACAATAATAGACGGTTATGGATATGGAACGATAATGCGGAACAAAAGGTGAACATGCCAATAGACAGCTAAGGATGTTGTACAAGAGGTGAGGGCCGATACCTTGAGGGGAGATGACAAGAGACTAAAGGTGAACGACATGACAATAGACGGTTATGGATATGGAACGACAATGCGAAACAAAAAGGTGAACATGCCAATAGACGGCTAAGGAAACAAAAGGTGAACATGCCAATAGACGGCTAAGGAAACAAAAGGTGAACATGCCAATAGACGGCTAAGGATGTTGTACACGAGGTGAGGGGGCGATACCTTGATAGACAACAAGAGACGACAAAGGGTGAATATGACAACAGATGGCTAAGAACGTGGAACAACAATGCAGAAAAAAAGGTGAACATGACAACAGATGGCTAAGGACGCGGAACAACAATGCAGAAAAAAGGTGAATATGACAACAGATGGCTAAGGACGTGGAACAACAATGCAGAAAAAAGGTGAATATGACAACAGATGGCTAAGGACGTGGAACAACAATGCAGAAAAAAAGGTGAACATGACAACAGATGGCTAAGGACGTGGAACAACAATGCAGAAAAAAAGGTGAACATGACAACAGATGGCTAAGGACGTGGAACAACAATGCAGAAAAAAAGGTGAATATGACAACAGATGGCTAAGGCCGTGGAACAACAATGCAGAAAAAAAGGTGAATATGACAACAGATGGCTAAGGACGTGGAACAACAATGCAGAAAAAAGGTGAATATGACAACAGATGGCTAAGGACGTGGAACAACAATGCAGAAAAAAAGGTGAACATGACAATACTGGAGTTGTATTTATGAGGCAGTGTAGCGAAATCAGGCGCTCGTCAAAATAATGAAATTGAAGAAACTGCCAGTTTGGTAATTTTTATCGAATTTTCATTTTTTTTTTGGGCCTAACACCATTGCTGTCCAATTAATAACACATTTCTGGGTGGATTTTAGTGGAAAAACATTGATTAAAGGCATAAAAAGGTAAGTTTTCAGTTTCAACGGACTCTCAAGCTAAGGAAATAACTAACTTCGGCGGAAATGTTCTCGCTAACTTTACCTCTAAAACCAGGTGACCCCCACTTCCTTCATTCGCAAATATCTCGGACTTGTATCCAAGACTAATTGATATTTTTGTATCCAAAGCAAGACAGATGAACAAGCTTTAAAACACCAATAACTCCACATGCCCAAAATTGACGAGCGCCTGATTCCACCACGTTATGACACATTTTAAAAGTGAGTGTATCCAGTTTCGTAAAATGTCCAGGAGACCCAAATAAACACATCTTTACCTCTCAACAGCCAGTTGCTTTGAATAATATCTTCAGCACACTTTCTGCGCCTCATTATGAAGATATCGATACAAGACTAAGGCAAAATTGTGTGCCGTGTTTTAAACTGTCAGGTGAAATCAATAACTCAATTTCGTCCAAAACAAGACATACTGTCTTTTAAAATAAAACTCAAGAATAAACAGCTTAAGTGGGAAACGACAACGTGGAACAAAAAGTGAACACGGGAAGCAGTTAGATTCTAGCTGCTGGGGGAAAAAATACTTGAAACAAAAGGTGAACATTATAAAGGGAGGTTGAGGTGCAAAAAGACCACGAGGAACGAACAATGTTCTAGCAGGCAACAAAATGTTAGAAGTAAGGGAAAGAATACATGGGTGCAAACATTTAAAAAAATATTTAACGAAAATGCTATTCTCAAAAGGTTGGGTTTTTTCCCCAAATAGAAACAGTACAAAATGGAATGCTCGAGAAATGACAAACTTTGATGTTTGTAAGTGTTTGACGGCGCTTGCAACTGTATGCGGTCTTTTGAGAGCGCAGGAAACCTCAAGCATTTTCAATCTGGTAAGACTTGAGTTTTGAATTTTGCCCGGGTGGCGGCAGAAGCCAACTCTTATCGATTTTAGGACATCGAAGAAATCTATAAAGAGCTTAAAAGCGACCAATTTTAATATCAAATAGATGTAGAAAGTCGTGTCTGTCTCAGCCTGTCCTGGTTGGCCCAGACAGGCAGGGTCGAAAGCGGCGTTTTCTAAATATGTTATCTAAGTTGTGTTGATGGGGGCTTCAAAACCTGTTTTTTAAAAACCAGTTAAGTTCACCGATGTTAGAAAAAACGTTCAGCGGTTTTTTAACCTGGCGTGTTGCTATTGTTGTTGTGTTGTTGTTGTTGTTGCTGTTACTGTTGTTGATGTTGTTGCTGTTATTGTTGTTTTTTTGGGGATGTTGTTGAAGGGTTTTATTGGGGGGGGGAGGGGGTGGGATGAGGGGGGGGGGTATTTTTTAAACATTTTTTTGGTGCGTGTTTGTGTTTTATTTTGTAGTTTTGTAAAATGAAAACAAACCCGTTTAGCACGCAAAATTAGTAACCGTTTAATTGTCCTCAATTTAAAGGGTAAAGAGGTGCCAGAACCTACCAGAAACCATACCAGTTGTCTCGAAGCGATCAGTTAATGGAATCCATTACCAGTATATTGATCCAGTCTCCCGTGAAAGTCTTTTGTCTCATTATATTCTTCTTCTTCTCAGTCTGAAAGTCGGAAGAGAACACACCTACTCGCGTGTTAGTTCAGTCTATACTGTGGGGCTATAATAGTTGGGTCAAAAATTCGTGACCCAACTTATCCTCAAATTCTTTTTCAACCGGTGAACCAATGTTTTCCAACATTTTCCACATTTTGCACAGCAGTTTGTATCAATTTGTCTTAACTTAATTATATTTTCTCACAGCAAATGAGCAAGATTTTTTTGAAAACGGTAGCGTTCACAGCCATCTCCACTTCTCACACACATATTTTATAAGGTATCACGGTTGAAATAGGCACTCGTCAAAAATAATGAAATCGAAGAAACAGGCACTTTTCCTCCAGTTTGGCAATTGTTGTCTAATTTTTGTTTTTTGGCTCAGCACACATTATGTGAATATAAAAATACATTTCCATGTGAATTTTACTGAAAAACATTGATTAATGGCACAAAATAAGTACATTTTCAGTTTTCAAGGACTTGCAAGTTATATAGTTACCAAACTCTGGTGGCCATTTTCTCACAAATTCTACCCCAGAAAACAAGTCACCACACCTTCCTCAATCGCACATATCTCGACTTCTATTCAAGATATATGGGTATTTTTTCTCTGAAAGAAAGACAAATAACAAACCTCAAGAGTATAGCAATAACTCCATAAGCTCAAAACTTGACGAGTCCATCTAGTCCTGACACATATTTTATATGACATCACAGTGAAATCAGGCGCTCGCCAGAACTATGAAAACCGAAAGAAAAAGCATACAATTATCTCGCCCGTTGAGAAATTCTTAAATTGATTTTTGTTTTTTAGGTTCGACATCTTTTATGTAAATTTAACATTACATTTCTGAGTGGATTTTTCTGAAACACGTTGACCAATGGCACACAATAAAGTAAATCTGCCGTTTTCAAGGACTCTCAAACATTGGAAGTCATCAAAGTTTTGGGGCCTTTTCCTCGATAATTTTCTCTCACCAACCAGTCGACCCCCATCCTCTTTAATCGCGTACATCTCGTCTTCTATTCTAAACAGATGAATATTTTGTTTCTTCAAAAGTAAGACAGATGAACAGGCTGATTACATCAATAACTCCATTAGCCCCCAAACTGACAAGCGCCTGATTCCACTGCGTTGTGACACATTTTGCATACGGAAATGGCCTACGTCACTGCTAACCTATGACACTCTCTAGAGGCAATATTTGTTTTCAAAAGTTATTTTTATAGTGAACAATTTTTTGGTCAGTCGTTCTGCGGACGCAGGGAGGTGGTATTCCTATTCTTCGGCCGCGGACACTTTTTCGGAGAACCAAAGATCGTACATAACAAGATAGTTCACGGAGCCAAAAAAGTGTCCGCAAAAGTCCGCTCACTGCTTCAGATGGCGCTGCAATCTTTGCTTTGAAGCTCTCTTATGTTTCTCTAGAAGAAAAATAGGAATAGCACAGTTTTTTAGTTCCACTTTTTTTTTTGGCACACAAGTAGGTCAAGGGTAACTCTGATCGCAAAGTCCGCAATTTTTCCAAGAGGGCGCCACCGGATTTTGAGGATACTTTTTTAATTGGCTCAAAGAGAGGAGTGAGCTATCGTGTTATACGCGGCTTTTGGTAGAGCAAAGGACGAGCTTGATTTTAGAAGTACTATAGTCCCCAGCTCATGGGATGTAAACCTTTTAAAATCTGTAGAAACGACCCATTAGGATATTTTATTTGCATTTATTAAGGAATTGTCTAGAATAAGGCTAACACAGGTGTTTATACAGAAATGTTGATATGTTAAGAAACATTGATGATCTGTTAAGACAAATTGATACAAGCCATTTTCCGAAAGCGTAATAGTTATTGTTAGATAGTTGAGGATATATTTGGCCAAATCTTTTTAAATCTATAGAAACGACTCACTGTGATATTTTATTTACATTTACATGTATTAAAGAATTGTCTAGAATAAGGCCAACGGGCGTTTGCAGAAATGTCGATATCTGTTATAGTTAAGATAAAGTGATAAAAAAACACTTTGCAAAAGCGTGATAGTCTACGTTAGATAGTGGAAGAAATATTTGACAAAAATTTGCGCCACGAAGTTTTGACCGCACTGTAGTCGAAATCTTGACGTCTATATTTTACATAACAAAACAGTAACAAAAGTAATGTATTTGTGCCGTATTGTAGCCAGAAAGGAATTTTAAAATGTGACAGTTTGAAACACTGACAGAAAACTCTGTACACATAGCCAAACAAGTACTCATGTTGGTAAATGTAAGCCAGTGGGTGGTTGGTGGGTGCTATGGTACGTGTGGTTTGCTCTTTTTTTCCTATCAAACATCTATCATCCTTATCTTTCATCCTTATTTTCTGTGTTTGTTACTCTCTTCGGCACTTATAAGACATACATTGCCTTGCAAGTGCCGTAAAACTCTTACTAAAACTAAGAGTAAAACAGTTGTCCATTTTCTATGTCTCGAATTATTTTCTCGTCTGTCTGTCTGTCTGTCTGTCTGTCTGTCTGTCTGTCTGTCTGTCTGTCTGTTTGTCTGTCTGTCTGTCTGTCTGTCTGTCTGTCTGTCTGT
>NW_004797397.1:402631-420441 GCF_000002075.1 Aplysia californica
GGGGTGTAGGATAGTTTACGTGAGTAGGGCCTAAGCGTATGTGTTCTTTTTTGTTATGAATGTATGTGTGTATGCGTGTGTATGTGTGTGTATATATGTGTGTGTATGCGTGTGTGTATGCGTGTGTGTATGCATGCGTACATATGTGTGTATGCGTGTGTGTATGCGTGCGTACGTATGTGTGTATGCGTGTGTGTGTATATGTGTGTGTATGCGTGTGTGTGTATGCGTGTGTGTGTATATGTGTGTGTGTATGAGTGTGTGTGTATATACGTGTGTATGCGTGTGTGTGTATATGTGTGTGTATATGTGTGTGTATATGTGTGTGTATATGTGTGTGTATGCGTGTGTGTATGCGTGCGTACGTATGTGTGTATGTGTGTGTGTGTGTGTGTGTGTGTGTGTGTGTGTGTGTGTGTGTGTGTGTTTGGTTGTTTTTGGGGTAATGGGTAGCTTCCCCACTTCCACGTTACGAAGTTCTTCGCAAATAGAACATGTCTTTAGTTTTGCCAAATTGGTCGCTTTTAAACACAAGGGGACTATTCCAACACACGCTTTTTTGAGAAAATCGAAGGTAAAGTTTTTGGGTCCTTATTCAGTTTCTTTAAAAGACAAGGAGAGCTTTCTCTATACCGAAACAAATATACACACCAATGACACCAAACTTCTCCTATAGGTATGGCAATGCCCACTTTTGGTGTAAGTCAAGATTTCTGGAAACCCACGAAACCTGAGTTAGCCCGCTTGTTCTTAAAAGCGACCAATTGAAGACTCGAAACAATCAAATATGCACAGGATACATTCTCCTTTTCGTGAGACTTCAATCAGTACCACTGCTTGCCCAAACATTCTGCGGATTACAGTCTATGGTGAACACGAGATCCTTCTCCTCCCATACTATTCAGAATTTTTTGTGAGGTAGCGTGGTGGAATCATGCTCTCGTCAAAATAATCAAAGTGAAGAAATTTGCATTTTTCCGCAGGTTTGAGAATTTTTATCAAATTTTTGTCTTTTGGCTCAACACCTTTCATACCATTTAAGAACTTATTTCTGTGTGGATTTTTCTGAAAACGTTGATTAAAGGGACAAAAATGTGAATTTTCAGTTACCACGGAGTCTTAAGCTTAGGAAATAACTAATCTTTGGCGGCTATTTTCTCACTAATTTTACCTCTGAAAACAGGTGACCCCCACCTCCTTCATTCGCAAATATCTCGACTTGTATTCAAGATAAATTGATATTTTTTTTGTGTGGTCTAAATGAAGGCAAGTGAACAAGCTTTAAGATGATACCAATAACTCCACATGCCATAAGATTGACGAGGGCCTGATTCCACCTCGATGCCTCACATTTTGTTCCACAGCGAAAGAACTAAGAAGAATACATTGACGTAAATGAGAAAGTCAATATATAGCACGGGTCCAGATCTCTTTTGTCCTCGTTGTGCTTTGTCTTGCTTCGTCTTGCTTTGCTTTGTTTTGCCTCGCTTTGTTTCGCCCTGCTTTGTTTTGGCTTTCATAGCTTTATGACACTGAGATATTCCTTTTTCCCATCCAATGATCCTTAAAGTGGAACCGCAAACAATGAACAGGAAACATGAAATGTTATCATATCACTTCACGTTCTGTTCCAATCGTAGATGAGTCTTCTGTAACCCCTAGCAGAGCAATACAGGACTTGATGAAGTGCACTCACAATGACAGGCCTTTCGAGCTTTGTGACAAAAGACACATTGTTATCTCACTTACTCACCCACTCTCTCTCTCCCTTTCTCTCTTTCTCTGTCTCTGTCTCTCTCTCTCTCTCTCTCTCTCTCTCTCTTTCTTTCCCTCCCTTCCTCCCCTCTCTCTCTATCTCTCTCCCTCTCTTTATATATCTCTCTCCTTCCCTCCTTTCCTCCCCCCTCTCTCTATCTCTCTCTCTCTCTTTATATATCTCTCTCCTTCCCTCCCTTCCTCCCCTCTCTCTCTCTATCTCTCTTCCTCTCTTTATCTCTCTCTCTCTCTCACCCTCTCTCTCTCCGTGTCCCCCTTTGTCACTCCCAGATAGAAACAAGGAGGCAGCAAGCACCTCCCCAGATATTCCACCATGAGAAAGATCTCGTCCTGCCTGCTCCTAAAGCTAGACAAGGCGGTCGTGAATTCTACTCTCCAGAAGTGCTTTGTCTCCCGCCAGTTGGCCGGGTTATTGTCCGAAGCTCTCCATCAACTTTCCCCGGAAATATCCCCGCCATGGCGACTCCCAATGAACAAAGACAGAGATCTCCAGCCTGCTGACGTTGTTGAATAAATCGATTTCGCCTCAGAATGACGTTTTGTGTATGTGAGCTGCTCTGCTTAAAGCTCGTGCACACCTTTTGTTATCACCGGAAAACACGAAACAAACACGAGGTGCAATTTGATGAAGTTTTCCACATGGATACTCGCTCGTTCACTTACTCACTCACCAATTTCCTAATTCTTTCGCCCGCTTACTCGTTCACCCATTATGTCCCCCCCCCCCATTCGTTTACTCATTCACCTACTATGTCTTCCCCCCATTCGTTGACTCATTCACCTACTACTATGTCTTCCCCCCATTCGTTTACTCATTCACCTACTACTATGTCTCCCCTCCCTCCCTTTTCGTTGACTCATTCACCTACTACACACTTCAACATAAGTTAAGGACCACCTTGACAGACAGCCCTGGTTTTTTATTTTTAAATAAAAAAAAGACAGCATGGAATGTTTCATTTTTGTGGGGGTTTTTGCTCAGAAAGTGTTAATTGGTTACCAATTCGTACTGCAAAGCTTCCTAAAGGAGAAAAACCACCACGTGCAACACAGAAATCCTCGGGGAATTTAAGCCAAATTTGTTGATTTTAATCGACTTGTGTGCGACACCACGGATATTCCTCAGTTAAAATTTCTGGTGCACGTGATAAACGGACGTATGTTCTTGAGCTGTGCTCACTTTGGTGGCAATATAAGCCGCCGTTTGCGCAAAATCCAGTATCGCATTAACGTGCCACCAAGACGAAAGCTGAGAGACTTTGATTGTGCCAGAGCTATGGCATGGCTGGAGGATGGAGCTGGAGCCCGAGAAGTTGCCAGAAGGCTTGCAGTGTCACGTTCTGTCATTGTCCGCCTGAGGCAGCGCCATCATGCCACTCGATCAGTCCAAGAACGCCCACGTGCAGGTCGACCCAGCAAGACCACTCAGAATGTTTGCAGTGGTCCTTAACTTATGTTGAAGTCTGTATGTGAGGCATCGAGGTGGAATCAGGCTCTCGTCATTCTTATGGCATGTGGAGTTTTTGGTATCATCTTAAAGCTTGTTCACTTGCCTTCAATTAGACAAAAAAATATCAATTTATCTTGAATACAAGTCGAGATGTTTGGGAATGAAGGAGGTGGGGGTCACCTGTTTTCAGAGGTTGTTGTTGTTGTTAGCGATCCAGTAGCATCTGAGCATTAACTCTTCTGCATGATGCCATTCGGTAATAGCTGCATGTCTGTTCTAATTGTTGTCTTGAGGAGTAGAGGCAATTAGAGGTGTGGGGTAGCTTGGGGATTTCAGAGGTAAAATTAGTGAGAAAATAGCCGCCAAAGATTAGTTATTTCCTAAGCTTAAGAAAGAGTCCGTGGAAACTGAAAATTCACATTTTTTGTCCCTTTAATCAACGTTTTCAGAAAAATCCACACAGAAATGAATTCTTATATGGGTCTGAAAGGTGTTGAGCCAAAAAACAAAAATTTGATAAAAATTCTCAAACCTGCGGAAAAATGCAAGTTTCTTCACTTTGATTATTTTGACGAGAGCCTGTTTCCACCACGCTCCCTCGTGTATGTCTTTCCCTATTCGTTTACTCATTCGATCGCTGACTGACTGACTCTCTGATTGTCTGTCTGTCTGTCTGTCTGTATGTCTGTCTCTCTCTCTCTCTCTTTCTTTCTCTCTCTGTGTTTCTGTCTGTGTGTCTGTCTGTGTGCGTGTGTGTGTGTGTTTGTGTGTGTGTGTGTGTGTGTGTGTGTGTGTGTGTGTGTGTGGGTGTGTGTGTGTGTGTGTGGGTGTGTGTGTCTGTCTGTCTGTCCCTTTGTTTCTCTCCACCCCCCTCTTAAATCTCTTCAGTATCACTCCTCATTCACCAATCCTCGAAAACGAACAAACTGACAGCGATTCCCCCAACTCTATGACTCTGTGGCTGTTTGTCGGAGGCTGCGGAATATTTCTACACAAGTAACAAACGAGGTTTGTTTAGTCCTGCACAGTTTGTTTAAAGTCGCAGCCTATAGAGAAAGCAAAGCTAAACACACACACACGCATACACACACACAGACACTCACACACACACTCTACTCTCACACACAGACACGCACACTAACCTCTCTCTCTCTCTCTCTCTCTCTCTCTCTCTCTCTCTCTCTCTCTCTCTCTCACACACACACACACACACTACTCACACACACTACTCTCTCTCTCTCTCTCTCTCTCTCTCTCACACACACACACACACACACACACACACACACACACACACACACACACACACACACACACACACACACACACACACTCACGATAAAAATCAGACTTTTTCCACAAGATAAACTTTATCTGCTCAGCTCCAGGGCACCAATTGTGATCTCAACAAATCGGCATCGCTGCCATGCCTGGTTACAGCTATTCATTGCCCATGTGACGTCATTATATGTCTTAGTTACTTGGATTTCTTGACCTTTTTATCCCCCTTCCCTGTTTCTCTCTCTCTCTCTCTCTCTCTCTCTCTCTCTCTCTCTCTCTCTCTCTCTCTCTCTCTCTCTCTTTTTCTTTCTGTCTGTCTCTATCTCTGTCTTTTTTCTCTCTCTCTCTCTCTCTCTCTCTCTCTCTCTCTCTCTCTCTCTCTCTCTCTTCCTCCCCCCTCCTCTCTCTCTCTCTCTCTCTCTCTCTCTCTCTCTCTCTTTGTTGTTCAAATAAAAAAGTGGTCTTTCCAACATTTTTAGATACAACAATCATGACAATGTCTAAAAGTGTCGTTGACCAGTCCGCCCCCCCCCCCCTTTTGTGATTTTGCCCGTAATATCGATTCTTTCGGAAAAAAAAAAAAAAGGGGGGGGGGGGGGGGGGGCTCCTTATTGCAGTCTTTCAGCAACTCCCCTGATCTTCTGGTAGGAAAGATCTCCACCTAGTCTTCTCGGAAAAGGGCGAAAAATCTCGGAGGGCCCGGGTGCAAGTTGCGCACTTTAAAGATCCCTTGGTGGTCTAAAATCGATAAGAGTAGGCTTCGGCCGCTACCCGGGTAAAATTGAAAATTTCCTAGAAATTAAAAAAAATATTAGGTGTGTCCCGCGCGCTCATATGACCTTATGCAGTTGCGAGCGCCGCAAAACACTTACCAAAAATATTATTTTTAAATGGAGAGATACCTTTTTGCCCTTACCCTCTTCTCTATTGTGTTGATTCTGTACTTTTACAAACTGATCCAAATGCATAATCTTGCCTTAGGCTTATACTGGGCAATGGAGCATAAATAAATATATCTCTTTTTATTTTCATTAAGTACTTTTTTTCGTAACGTTTCATTAAGAGACACTTTGCATGCTTTTGTAGAAGGTGTGGTTTAGACGTCATTGATTAACCCTATCCGTACGTCGTGTTTTACTGTCGCATCGATATGACGTGTGGAACTCTGTGCCACCACTTAACCCTATCCGTACGTCGTGTTTTACTATCGTATCCATACGACACGGGGAACTCTGTGCCACCACTTTCAAAGAGGAAATTTACTCGTTAATGCGATTCGTACGTTTTGCATAGCAGTCTGTCAAAATGATTTTTTGAGAAATACTGAAGTTTCAAAGAGATTTTCGCACAAGAAATATTCTAAAATGTGAAGAATACAACCCCAAGGGTACAAAATGACCCCAGGGCGCACGGATTGGATTAAAGTTTCTTGCGCATTCTATGCAGTAATACTCTAAGCTCAATGCTTGCAAAAAGTCTCATTAAACAGGACACAGCAAAACGTTTTCTATGTATCTATTATCTATTTGTGGTGGCCGAATTTAGCTATTCAAAAGGCTTTTTAATGGCTGCATCGATCGACATGCGGTTTTCGCCAAAAGAAATTTAAAAATATTCTCCAGATCATGACGCCCTTCGTTTTTTTCAGTTTTGAGACAGTTTTGCTGCAAAAAGCTAAATTTCTATATTTCGCTGATCGCTTTTGTAGGCCAACGCTTCTGTCTCTGAATTTTTAGAAAATCTGGTGCGGAAGTGATATTTCGTGAGGCGCATTTTGTTTTGAGAGTATAGATATAGATCTAGACCTTCTAACTTTTTGCATCTCTCAAGATTTATTGCTCCATTCCAGTAGAGTGTAAATATAATAGGCCAATGACTTTCAGTTGATGTTAATGAACCAATCATTCCTTTCATCGAAAGGGGGCCCAGCTAGTATTATATATACGGTTTAACTATGATAATAACATTATGCTGATGTTCTTTTAGTTCTTTCAATCACACACAGGATCAGATTGGGGTCGTAAGCCGACAAAATGCTGTAACCGTGTGCACCAAATTAATCATACTACCAATCGAATTAGTTTGATCCAGTTGAAGATTCAAACAGATTTTCTTTCATAGTAAATTTTTGTTAACCCCTGCTAACTGTATTCTAGAAAGATCCTTAATAAACAATAAGTTGGTGGTTTTTACAGATTTAAACAGTATCACAGCTGGAGCAATGCCGCTTTTAAGAGCAAGTCTGTCATGTTTTTCTAATCGGGACATTATGCTTATTGAACGCATGTTTAGAGAACCTTTAGTGCAAAAAAAGTGTTCACAATAAAAAAAAATTCTTGTAACAGGTTTTGCCACAAAAAAGTGTCACTGATGAGCTCTGACGTAAGCCGTATGCGTATACAAAATGTGTTTGAGAAGCGGGAAAAGCTGTGAATATTCCTTTTTTCGGGGTGGTGGAGATTTACAGTATTTTATATAAATTTATGAAGAACATTTTTTAAAATCTAGCCTCAAATGTTATGGAAAAATTCCGTTAGACAAATTGACAAAAATTGCCCAGCAAAGTATGAATGGCATTGATTATCCCTTTAAAGAGATATTTGAGGATAAGTTGCGCCACGATTTTTTGACCGCACTATGTCTGTAAGTGCGCAAATGAGCATCACATTTCTGTATCGCTTCGGAGAAAAATATTCCAGCTATTTTTTTTTCTTTCGCACCATCTACGCACGCAAGTCTGCTTCGATTTCCTCATCGTCGTTCTATCGACTTCCTTCAAAGATCGTAGAATCTTTGTTTCCTTCAAGTGCACTTCAGTGTGTCGCCACTTGGGAGGAATCATCGTTTCACCATTACGACCCAAAATCAAAGGCCCATCAGTGTTTTAGCAACCACAGGTTTCTTTCCTGGCTTCTTCTAAAGACATTTGATATACATTTTATGTGAACCACCTATTCAGTGTAGTTTTACACAAAGATCGTACCTACAGGATAGTTCACTCTGTCAAAAAAAAGTGTCCGCAGAAGTCCGCGCATTGGTTCAGAAGGCGCTGCAGTCTTCGCTTTGAAGCTCTCTTTCGTTTCTCCAGAAGAGGAATAGGAATAGCACATTTTTTAAAGTTTCACTTTTATTGTTTTCACACAAGAAGGGTAACTCTGTTCACAAAGTCCGCGCTTTTTCGAAGAGGGCGCCACCGAATTTTGAGGACATCTTTTTTTATAGGCTCAAAGAGAGGAGTGAGTTCTCTTGTTATACACGATCTTTGATTCACATTACTCTTGTTCCCTTCTTAGATTCGATACTTGTGCATCATTTCCTGCCACCTCTTCGCCATCATTTCTCTCCCAAAATTGACTTCATCGTGTTTCCAGAGACACTGTTCGTTTAGGCCAACGACGGCGGCAAAATCCGTATGTATCACAGAGCAGTGGAATCAGGCGCTCGTCAATTTTTTAAAATGTGTAGTTATTGGTATCATCTGAAAGCTGATTTATTTGCCTTGCTTTGATTGAAATAGATATCCATCTATCTTGAATAGAACTCAAGATATTTGCAATTGAAGGAAATGGGATCGCCTGGTTTTAGGGGTGAAATTAGCAAGAAAATGGCAGCCAAAGTTTGGTAACTTCAGTATCTAAAGAATCCTTGAAAACAGAAAAATGACATATTTTCTGTCTTTAATCAATGTTTTTCAGTAAAATTCACATGGAAATGTGTTTTTTTATTGACGTAAAAGAGGTTGAGCCGAAAATGAAAATTCGATAAAAATTTCCAAACTGGAGAAAAAATGTCTGTTTCTCTGATTTCTGTATTTTGACAAGCGCCTGATTTCACCACACTGCCTCACACATCCTATGTTAAAGCCACAGCACGCCACAACCCTCACACAAACATCCTTTGCCCCTCCCTTCTCCCCAGTTCTCAGAATGTTCAAACTTCAATGCTGATTTAACCGAATAAATGTATTAGGTTCAGCTTTCAGAATAAATTTTGGTAACATAGTATATAGAGTCGCGTGTTTTAGAAAATGTCATCTGTTAAGACAATTTTTAATTGATACACCTCACAGATACTTTAAAACTGCTACCATGAAGCTGAAAATGTTCGAGACTGTTAAAGCTTTTGGAAGGGGGGGGGGGGACTGCCTGGGGAAACAATATGTTGAAAAGTGGGCACGCAGTCTGTTTCGTAACTATTGCGCAATATTCATGCAATCTATTGATTGAAAAAAAAGTGCTGGAAAAAGTGTGGATGCATTAAATTTTCTCTTTAAATCACTCCACCTCCCCTCCCCCTCCAACGTGTTGTTGTTGTTGTTGTTGTTGCTGTTGTTTTTGTTTCTGCTTTCGTCGTCATTGTTATCTTTACTACTTGTTTTCGCTATGGCTGCTGTTGTTTTTGGTACGTTTAATGTTTTGTTGCTGTTGCTCGTAAAGATGTCTTTGCCCTCGACAGGGAGGAAGCTTGAGCAAAACAAATCCATGGACATCTTTTCAAGTCTCCACATGGATGCTCGTTCATCCATTTCCTAGATTACACTTTACTAATTTATTTATGTGAACGCTCTGTTGGCCAGGCATAGAACATACAAATTTCCCACCTTTTGAATGGATATTAAAAAGGAACACAACCCTCAAGGGGGTGGTGGAGGGGAGTATTATGGTACTGAAAAACTAATTGTCACTTGGACGTTTGAGTTCTTGACAAAAAGCGAATAATACTAATAGTTTTAAGAGTAATTATTGTTTCATGTGGGGACGAGCATTGTAATGAAGGAAATCACATTTTCGCCTGGACGATTTCTGGATAAAGCCGAGGTTTTCACAGAGATTCCGAGTATCGACAAAGATCGTTCGTAACAAGATAGTTCACTCGGCCAAAAAAGTGTCAGCGGAAGTCCGTGCATTGCTTCAGATGGCGCTGCAGTCTTTGTTTTGAAGTGCTATTGACTGAAGTTGTCTATATGCCATTCGCAAAAAGGGGGGGGGGGTATTAACATGTTTTTATGCACAGTAGAATTGTAAATGGGTTGATCTATTAATGTCATGCTCATACTGTGCCGGAAAAACATAGGGGGAACCGCTGCTTTTTCTTTCCTCATCCTTTTAATCGTCATTTTGTCCTCTGCTTCTTTTGTATATTTGTCACTCTCTTGGGAACTGCTACTTCCGGGGTGCCTTGATAGTCAAAGCAGACTTTGTGCTGTTGAAGCTAGAGAGGTGAGCAGAGTAAGCCTGATTCCCCGTTTGGACTTCTCTGTTGACATCCACCCCTTTGCGTTCATATGATCTTATGCAGTTGCGAGCGCCGTAAAACGGTACTAAAACGAACAAAGCAATGTTTAATAGATTCCAATACGACTGTCTCTTTGTCCCACTGGATTATTGCGGGGAATGACAGTCTGACTCACTGCTAGATCTAGGACAGGATAAACTCAACATGAGAGACGTGATGACAAATCGTCGCGTTAGGTTCTCGTCGCAACAAAATGTTTTGATCTAGATTGTGGACGGTCGATACGCAAGGAAAAAAAACTGGGTTTCATTGGGTCATCTCTGAAAGATCACATTGGAAATAAATGCGTTTTAACAAATCTAAAAGGCTAATTAATTTTTTTAAACTAGTCTCAGTTAGGCTTTCATATTGATATTTCAAGATGGCTTTTGACATGTACAATTCATTAGTGGAATAACAAAATTTCCCACCAAAATTTGTTTAGCAGTTTGTGGACGCAGAAAACAAAATCTACTTTTAAAAAATCCCAAACTGTGAAATTTTGTTTTGTTACCATTCTGCTATCTATTTGATAGTCTCCGAGCATACTAGGACGATTTCCACTGGTCGTGTGGCTGCCATTATGCAAATGAGGTACATTCTTACTTTCGTGTTTAGAATCACTTCAACTTCAACGACGTTGATTAAGCTTAGAATGTAAACTGATAGTGATATCATGATATACACCGTAAGTTCACATCAAGAAACATTTTGGAGCGTGCAAACAGTTTTGTTTGGAGGTATTGGCCGACATAATGATACTCATTGGCGATTTGAAAAAAGCCAGCGGGTCATCTTGCTCTCGCGTAGTTCTGATTCATAAACACCTGTGTGCTACTCGCTGATCTCTGTTGGAGCACAGAGTGTGAGAGTATAAATGATGAGAACTCTGAGAGTGGCGTGAACATTTCTGCTAACTAGTCTTCCCACACTTACCACCGGCTGTTGTGTTCACTGTTACAATATTATTGTTATTATTACATGTATCATGAATCGTCTATCAGCATTACTCCTGTGAGCTCTAGTTGCTGGACTGGACTCCTACTGCAGTAAGTATTGATGACGTCATAGGGGCGAGTAGTCTACACACATTGTTCGTTCTTCTGTTGTGGTCAGAATGTATGTCGTCTTAAACATCTACGTTTGTGTGGCAATGTGGTGAAATCAGGCGCTCGTTAAAATATTAATTAAATAGACAATGTAGAAAAGATGTAGGCTGTTGGAGTTATCAGTCGGGTTCTGGGAAAGAATCTAAAAGCCATGACCGTTGACCAGCTCAAGAAATATTATTTTGCCGAAATTCAAACTCTGAATGTTGAAAAAAGAAAAGAAAAATGCATAATAAATAGGTACAATTGTTCAAATCAAAGATTGAAACCGGTATTTTAATCTCTCTCGTGTGCAATTTTGCTTTCTAGGCTTAGTGCATGTAAACGTTAGGCTACCGGACTCGTAATCGTGAGGTTGCAGGTTCGGGGGTTTGAGCCGCGGGCCCGACGTTGTGTCCTTGGGAGAGACACTTTACACGAATTTTCCTCACTTCACCCAGGTGAGAATAGGTACCCGGCCATAGACAGTGAAAGATCTTGTCAGTTTGTTAGTCTTTTAGCGCCTATAAATGGCTGCTTGCACTGGATGCTTCCCAGGAAGTTGAGGTTGCTTCAGAACGCTCTCATGTCTTCTCGGGTAATTGTATAGATTGTGAAACGCATAGAGCTTGCTGTTGAGCGGGGCGCTATACAAATGCTATCTATCTATCTATCTATCTATCTATCTATCTATCTATCTATCTATCTATCTATTATTATTATTATTATTATTATTATTATTGTTATCCTCATCATCATCATTATTTAAACAGCTTGCATACGATTGTGATGTTAGGCATTGAAAGTTGCGTGGGGAGATAAACATGTCATGAGATACTGCATCCATTCAGAACTTCAGTTTTGTGTCCAATTTGTTTGGTTTTTTAAACCCACAAAACCAATGTGCCAGGATCTGGACAATGAAGATTGTTCTAGTCGTATCTCATCTCATCTCATCTCATCTCATCTCATCTCATCTCATCTCATCTCATCTCATCTCATCTCATCTCATCTCATCTCATCTCATCTCATCTCATCTCATCTTAGCTTATCTTACCTTATCTTGCCTTACCTTATCTTGTCTTCTCTTACCATATCTTATATTATCTTATCTTATCATCTCACCTCATCTTATCGTATCATCTTATCGCATCATCTTATCTTATCATCTTATCTTTTCATCTTATCTTATCTTATCTTGAAATAAACTACGTGTACTCCACAGCTGAGAAAACGGACAGAGAAGGTGTGACCTTCGCAAGCTTCGACAACAACAAAGTCTACCAAACCGTCGATGACGCCATCAGTATCACCAGCTTTGGCTTGAGTTATAAAATATTTTTGGGGCCCTGCCTGCGATCCCAGCGTCAACTTTGGCTTTGAGCAACCGAACCGTGTGTGGGTGAAGAACTGTAGGGGCTCGTTCCTGGCCAAGTTCATAGCAGGTGATGTACGGTGATGACAATGACAATAGCAGGGGCAATGACAGAGGCAATGACAGTGGCAGTGGCAAAGACAGTGACAGGGACAGTGACAGTGACAATCATAGTGACAATCATAGTGACAATGACAGTGACAATGACAGTGACAGTGACAGTGATAGTGGCAATGATAGTGGCAATGGTAGTGGCAATGACAGTGACAATGATAGCGACAGTGACAATGACATTGACTTTGTCAGTGACATCTTTATTCATCTCTCAGGGAAAACATTTTCTTTGTTGTTTACAATGGCAGTGGCGTTTCCAAGAATTGTCTAAAAGCAATGACCCTGTGAGAAGAGGTGCTGTGTCATGCACAAAGATGTCTTCTTGAACGACAATATTACGAAAATAAGGATATAACGTGACGTTCCAGCATTTGTCGAACCCAGTGGCGTCGGTGGCCTAGTGGTTAGTCTACCGGACTCGTAATCGTGAGGTTGTGGGTTCAGGTGTTCGAGCTGCGGGCTCGACGATGTGTCATTGAGAGAGACACTTTACACGAATTTTCCTCACTTCACCCAGGTGGGAATAGGTACCCAGCTATAGACAGTGACAGATCTTGTCAGTTTGTTAGTGTTTGACCGCTTAACCAGCTGCTTGCACTTTGTGTTTCCCGGGAAGCTGAGAATGTTTCTTAGTGTTCTACGGTCTGCTATGATAATAATATAGTGTAACGCGAATAGAGCTTGCTTTCGAGTGGGGATATGCGCTATACAAATGCTATTTATTATTATTATTATTAGTCATCTGAATTAAGCCATCCCTTGATTCTCACAAGTGGGGTATTGTTCATTCCAGCAGCCAGGCCACCGCACACCATGGCAGTTTCGCCGTCTCTTTTCTTCAGTGACAGATGATTAGGCTATGTCACAAATCGAACTAACAAAGTACTTGTTCAAACAGGGTAGTTGCTCTACATGAAACCAATGGCTCGTAAACAAAATACTAATGTGCACATAATTTGGTCGCTTTTGAGCACATGGGGGCTATCCCCAAAAACGCTGTTATGAGAAAATCGAAGACAAAGTGTTTGCCCCTTGTTCAGTTTCTTTGAAAGACAAGGAACATTTTCTCTATAACTATACAAATATACACACTAATGAAACCAAACTTCTGCAAGAGGTAGGGCATTGCCCACTTTTGGTGTAGGTCAAGATTATTGGAAACCCCCGAAATCTGGGTTAGCCGGCTTGTCCTTAAAGGTGACCATTTAATTTTTTGTCCAAGTTTTGTATGGTATTTGTGACAACCCGGTTTTGCAATCTGTCTAAAAATATCGTAATCAAACAATGTACATTGCAGAGATAATAATAATAATTCTCCATTCATTTGGAATGCAATACATGTCTGTTCCAATAATGTTGATACGCTCCAAGGCAAGCACAAGGCCACTTTAACGCTTCTTTGATTTCACATAACTTTGCCAAGCATGATTTTGTAAAGTTGATTTTGAGTAATCATATCTCGAGCGACTCTAATCGTAAATGTACTATTATACACAAGGCTTTAACACGATGACTGAGTGACGGCATTTTCAGGTTTCTTATGGACGCCATATATATATATATATATATATATATATATATATATATATATATATTATATATACACGCACACAGTCGAACCTGCCATGACGGCCACCTCTGTAAGACAGCCACGAGTACCAACGGCCATTTTCCATTTCCCCCTTGCATTTTTCTATATAATTCAACTGTGTAAAACGGGCATCTGTCCAACGCGGCCGCCGCCACCTCATTTTAACACACAACCCCTATAACACCAAACAATAACACCTGCCTTAGACGGCCACTTTAGTGACTCTATTACGTTTTGTCATAAATCATGCGTTGGCCCCTGGCGTTGTGGGCTAGCCGTCATAATCCAATCACTTGTTGTTGTTAGGTAGTCCCTCCAACCGACCATGTTGCGTAGGCCCCTCCCACTGTTGACCAATAGGTAACACATTTTCAGCTGCTAGTGAGGTAAGCTTGTGATCCTTCATAACCGAGACGTGTTATCAGCACGTCTCCTTCATAACCCATACGCCCCAACCAGAACTCATACACAAATCGAAAGTGAGATGAGTGGTCACTGTTTACCCAGTCTGTAACAAAGTAACAATGGACATCAACATGAACTTGTGACAGAAGCGTCGCTCCATCTCCGAGTGGTGGCGACACATTTCCAATTTGGCATTCAGTTGACGTCAATATCATGATAAGAAATCCATGGTAAAACATAGCGGGGAAGAGAAAACGTGCTTCAAGAATAGATTTTAACACCTTCCAAAAGCAGTTTCCATTATGTCTTTTAAAAATAGCTCAGTCTCAAAATTATTCAAAATAAAATATTTAAAAGTCAAATCAATGAAAACCCTTTTGACACATTGTTACAAAATGGTGGAACGATCATGTTTTAAAATTGAAACACATTTTGGTTTTAAAAAAGTGATTTTTTGGTCATTATCAGCCTGTAGCTCAAAATGATCAGTGGCGACTTTTGGTACCTTTCTTTAGGCACATAAACACATACTCACACACACACACACACACACACACACACACACACACACACACACACACACGCATACATATATAATATAAAGAGAGAGACTGAGATAGATAGAGAGATAGATATTATTATAGATATAGGTATAGATATAGATATATAGATATAGATAGATGGATAGATGGATAGATGGATAGATGGATAGATGGATAGATGGATGGATGGATAGATGGATGGATAGATGGGTCGATAGATAGATGGGTAGATAATAATGATATTTTCTTTTACTAACTCGGCATCAGGAAAATGTCTGAGCTACTACTTGGCCAGCACTGACCGCCGTGTCGGTCGCTACATCGGAGGCTGCAAGATCCACGCTATGGAGCTGGAGAGCGAAGTCTCTTCTGGCGTGTGTGCCGAGGGCTCTACGTACGGCTATACGAGCGTCAACGCCTGGGTACAGGGAGGCTGTACTGGGAACTTCAGGATCTGCTACTCCTACAGTGGATAACTAACTGTTTGTTGGTTTCATGTTTGTCTGTTTTTTGCAGTGAATAACTAACTGGTTATTAGTCTTATTGCTTGTCTGTGTTTTGCAATTACTTGCTCCTTGTCGTTTTTCTTTCCACAATTTTGTTTCTGTATTGTGCTGGTAGGCAACGGTCGGCTACACGGGCCTCAACGCCTAGGTTCAGGGAGGCTGTACCAGGAGTTTTAGGATCTGCTACTCTTACAGCGGATAACGAACTGTTTTTAGTTTTAGTAGAGGTTTTACGGCTCTTACAACTGCTTAAGGTCATATGAGCGCCAGAAGATTAGAGCTGTTACAAGAGAGTAACAAACATAAGAAAGAAAAAGGGGAGATAAGGACGATAGATGTTTAATAGGAAAGAAGAAGCAAACCACACCAGAGAATCCGCCCACCACTCATAACTAACTGTTTGTTGGTCTTATGTATGTCTGTGTTTTGTAATATTGCTCCTTGTCATTTTTACCCCACAATTGGACGTATTTAAGGACAAGCGGGCTAACCCAGATTTCGGGGGTTTCCAGAAATCTTGACCTACACCAAAAGTGGGCATCGCCCTACCAATAGGAGAAATTTGGTTTCATTGGTGTGTATATTTGTTTTGTTATAGAGAAAACTCTCCTTGTACTTTAATGAAACTGAACAAGGGGCAAAAACGTTAACTTCGATTTTCTCAAAACAGCATTTTTCGGGATAGCCCCTTTGTGCTTAAAAGCGACCAATTTTGTTCCTGTATTGTGCTGGTAGGCAAAACGAAACACAATAAATATACAGTTTTTCTAGGATCACAAAGAATCTGAAAAAGTGTGTTAACCCTAAGCGTACCTCGTGTTTTACTATTGTATCCATACGACGTGGGGAACTCTGTGCCACCACTTTCCAAAGAGGAAATTTACTCGTTAATCATATACGTACGCTTTGCATAGCAGTCTGTAAAAATGATTTTTTTGAGAAATACTGAAAGTTTCAAAGAGATCTTCGCACTAGAAGTATTCTAAAATGCGAAGAATACAACCATGGGGGTACAAAATGACCCCAGGGCGTACGGATAGGGTTAAGTACACGACCCATCTTCCCATCAGAATCCATAGGCTTCTAAAACACACACAAATACACACACAAAATGACATAAATACACACACTCACATACACTTACACGTACGCACAGACAAACAAACAAAGCAAACAAACACTTACATTTCGCTGCTGGTTTGCCCATAAAAAATCCTGGTGTGTTTCGTATCGATTTCACATTTAAGTTCTAAGTGTTCACCCACGAGATAACTCGTAAGAAAAGCAGAGAATGGATTGGCCACCTGTTGCGAATATCACCTATGGTGTGATCAAAAATTCGTGGCGCAACTTATCCTCAAATATCTCTTTAACGGGTAAATCAATGTCATCCATGCTTTGCACAGCAGTTTGTATCAATTTGTCTTAACTAAATCATATTTTTCCAGAACAAGTGGGGCTCGATCTAGATATAGATCTAGATCTAGATTTTAAAACTTTTTCCCCATAAATTTATATAAAATACTTGAAATCTCTGTCTCACGTAAAATGTTATTGTACTCAGCACTTCCCGCTTCTCACACACATTTTGATTACGCATATGGCCTACGTCACAGCCATTCAATAGCAATTTTTACTTGCAAAACTTGTAACAAGAAATTATTTTTTATAGTAAACACATTTTAGCACTAATGGCTCTCAAAATATGCGTTCAATAAGAATAATGTCCCGAATAGAAAAATATGACAGACTTGCTATATAAAGCAATATTGCCCCAGCTGTAAACATATAAAAATCTGTAGAAACCACCCACTTGGATTTTTTATTAGTATTTGTTAAGGAATTATCTAGAATACAGCTACCAAGTGTTTACAAAAAAGTTGATCAGTTAAGACAAATTGATACAAGTCATTACGCAAAAATTGGAGAACCTATGTTCGATAGTTCAGGAGATACACATGTATTTGACAATAAGTTGCGCCACGAATTTTTGACTGCACTTAAAGTCAGCCAGCCTCGATAGCCCACGGCACAAAGGACTCAGTTTATAAAGGAAGAGGAAGACCACGCAAAAGATGGATTAAAGGAGTCAATGTTTATACTATATGTATTTCAAATCGTTATCTATTAATTGAATTCTGAAGGATCTTTGAGACCTCCTAAACATGAAATGTCATTGGTCATACCCTAATGTAAATCGTTTCTGTGTTTCTTCAATAGAAACAAGTTCTTAGATTTTTCAACATGGTTTTTCTCGGTCAAATAAATAAAGCGATGAAGTCACAGGCAAAGATAGTTATGCTGAATTTATTATTGAAAAGAATGAATAACTTTTGTGGTTCTCTTAAGTAAATATGCACACACACACACACACACACACACACACACACACACACACACACACACAC
>NW_004797397.1:420541-421645 GCF_000002075.1 Aplysia californica
ACACACACACACACACACACAGACACACACACACACACACAACACACAAACACACACACACGTACATGCACACAAGCACACACACAAACACATACAAAAACACACACAAATACATACACACAAACACACACTCACACAAACACATACACACATACCCACTCAAATACACACACAAACATACACAAACACACACCCGCAAACACACGCACAAACACACACACACAAACACAAACAAACAAACAAACACACGCACTCACACACATACATATACAAACACACACACAAACACACAAACACACACACACACATAAATAATATACACACACGCACTCAAATACATAAAATAATGCACATGATATTATAACAAAAGTATAAAATAGATAGATAGATAGATAGATAGATAGATAGATAGATAGATAGATAGATAGATAGATAGATAGATAGATAGATAGATAGATAGATCGAGGAGGAATGTTGAGAGAGTGGACACACGGGAAGGAGAAAGAGAGGCGATGATGAAAGTGTTGGCGGCATAAAAAAACCTACAAGGAAGAGACGCAACTCTTTTCATAATGATTGTGCTTTGCTTAGACTTTGTGTCTAAGTTACTTCCCTTCTTTGCCCAGGTTTGTCGAAGTCACGAAATGGCAGCGGGAAACAAACGGGTTAACCTATCCGTACTTCGTGTTTTACTATCGTAACCATACGACGTGGGGAACTCTGTGCCACCACTTAACCCTATCCGTACGTCGTGTTTTACTATCGTAACCATACGACGTGGGGAACTCTGTGCCACCACTTTCCAAAGACCAAATTTACTCGTTAATCCGATCCGTACGCTTTGCATAGCAGTCTGTTAAAATATTTTTTTGAGAAATACTGAAAGTTTCAAAGAGATCTTCGAACAAGAAGTATTCTAAAATGTGAAGGATACAACCCCTGGTGTACAAAATGAGCCCAGGGTGCACGGATAGGGTTAAAGTGTACTTAGAAGTATGTGTTGGCAAAGAGAATAAAGAACAATGAAGAGAAAAAAGGGGGGGCGTGCTGTGAAAGGTGGTGGAGGCGAAACAGAGGAGAGAGAGAGAGAGAGAGAGAGAGAGA
>NW_004797397.1:425385-426825 GCF_000002075.1 Aplysia californica
CACACACACAGCAGTACTATTTAGAAATAATGATAAAAAGTAAATAAATTACACTTCCTTGTTCCTCGTGGTGAAATCTGGTTACCACGGCAAACATTCATACATAGATACATTCATATTTAAACAATAAAATATACATACATAATATGGTCGCTTTTAAGGACAAGCCAAATTTTGGGGGTTTCCAGAAATCTTGACCTACACCAAAAGTGGGCATTGCCCTACTTATAGGAGAAGTTTGGTTTCATTGGTGTGTATATGTATTAGTTTGGTTATAGAGAAAACTCTACTTGTCTTTTTAAAGAAACTGAACAAGGGGCAACAACTTTGCCTTCGGTTTACTCAAAACAGCATTTTTCACGACAGCCCCCTTGTGCTTAAAAGCGCCCCTGACTGTGCGAGTGTCCCGTTTTTGTTGGTTTGATTGTTTGTTGTTTTTTGCGGGGGAGGGGGGGGTGCTTTTGTTTTATTTTTTCTAATTTTTTTGCCAGGTTAAATATGTCTTGCTCAAGTACCCGACTTGAGTGACCATCCATTCTAAGCTCATGTGTCGTCACTTCTCTGTACACGGAGCAGACCAAAACGTTTCTAAGTTTTCCTGTCTCCTAGTGTCGTTGCTTTTGTCCTTATTTTTTTAAATTAAGTCAAAAAATAAAAATAAAGAAAAATATAGACCCCCCCAACCCAAGCAAAGAAACCACACAAAAAAAAGAAAGAAAGAAAAAGAGAAAATAATAATTTATTTTAGTGATCCTGTGTACTGTGTATGCACCCAAAGAGCGGATTTTAATGTTTGCAGGGCCCGTATAGAGAATTTTTTAAAATTTTTATTATAGAATCTAATTATTTTTGAAAAAATATTTTTGTTTGAGATGCAGAAGTGCCAACCCATACAAAGTTTCGTGGCCACAGATAAATAATTAACAAATGAGTTAACCCTATCCGTACGTCGTGTTTTACTATCGTATCCATACGATGTGGGGGAACTCGGTGCCACCACTTAACCCTATATGTACATCGTGTTTTACTATCGTATCCATACGACGTGGGGGGGACTCAGTTCCACCACTTTCCAAAGAGGAAATTTACTCGTTAATCCGATCCGTACGCTTTGCATAGCAGTCTGTCAAAATGATTTTTGGAGAAATACTGAAAGTTTCAAAGAGATCTCCGCTCTAGTAGTATTCTAAAATGTGAAGAATACAACCCCGGGGGTACAAAAAAGACTTCTTTTTTTACGCGGACAGACGAAAGAAGACAAAAAATCTTTAATAAGTAATTGATTTTTTTTTGGGTCCTCGCATGTCACTCTGTCCTTAGGTTGGCATTTCTTATTCTCGCCAAGTTCAACAGAGAAACCAGGCTACCTACAACCTCTCCCTGTCCTTGAAACATAAAAAGCACAGTAATAGGTACACGCTCGCACACACACACACACAC
>NW_004797397.1:430489-432420 GCF_000002075.1 Aplysia californica
ATTGCATGCGCCGATTCCTCGCTCATTCCTTCTCAGGTTTGCATGCGCCGATTCCTCGCTCATTCCTTCTCAGGTTTGCATGCGCCGATTCCTCGCTCATTCCTTCTCAGGTTTGCATCATATTATTCTCAGAAAAGTATTCTTTGTGGGGCGTGCAAACAAAAAGAGTTACTATTTCTCGCGATCCAAGAATGGAGATATCGGCCAAAATCAATACTGGGGTCAGGTTTAAAGATTTTTAGTTGATGCCATTTTGTTTAAGTGTACCGTACGCGTCTTTTATTAGTCCATACTTACACACTGTACAAACTCCACCTAAAAAGTTGATGTATCAATTTTTTATACAGCTAAAACCCGAAAGAAAGCTCATTTTGTCAGCACACTTCACGTTTAGGTCCATCTCCTTCGTCTTTAAATGTAGGTGTTTTTACGCCAGGCGTCGACACAATCCATTTTCTGACGAGTCACTGACAATGTTCAAGGTCGGGGTTCCTTCCAGAGTATATTAAACTAGCTGGGCCCCCTTTCGATGAAAGGAATGATCGGTGCATTAACATCAACTGAAAGTCATTGGCCTACTTTATTTACACTCAACTGAAATGAAGCAATAAATCTTGAGTGAAAAGTGACACATGTCATGTATTTCCAAGTTGCCAAATATATTGTGTATAGATAGAGATGAAGAGGAATTACAAAAACACACCACAAAACTAAAGGAGGAATGTAAATACCTAAACATGAAAATCTCCATCTAAAAAGAACAGAAGTTATGAAGGTTAGCAGAAACCCAGGGAAATTCAACATCCTTATTGATGGAACATAACTCCAACAAGTAGAGGAATTTTAATATTTAAGAAGCATCTTCACACAAGATGGACGTATGGACAAAGAAATAGAAACAATAAATATGGAGGCAAATGCAGTGACCAACCAGCTAGAACCCCTGCTCAGTCACAAGAACATCAATAGCATCTTCATACCAACATTAACATACCAGTGCCAAACATGGTCTCTTAACAAGGCACAAGAAAGAAATCAATGCATGCGAAATGAGTTGTCTCCGCAACCACCAACGTCACCAGACGAGACCGCATAAGAAAGAAACCATACGTCTACAAACTAGGATATCACCAGTAAAAAAATTCATAGAGCATCAAAGAGTCAAATGGTTTGGACATCTAACCAGAATAACCCAAAAGCAAATAGCGGCTAGAGCTTACAACCCCCGAGAATCCCCCTTCAAATCAAGAGGAAGACCAAGAAAGACCTGGCCGAATGGGGTTAGAAAGGTCCTGGAACAGCATAACACATATCTATCACAGACGCTACACACCTAGCACAGGACCGAAATCTGCACCTGCTCCCCTCGACCTCCCAAGGATACCAGAGGAAGGAAAAAGGAAAAGTAAAGTAAGTTCCTTCTACTACAAGCCACGGTCTGTTCTGACGCTCAACTCTCTACTTGTCGTCCGTCTCGGTGATATATCATGGTCTCTTCGCTCGTCAGCCGTAAATAGTGACTCAAATTTATCGTCATAAGAGGAGCGCACAGCTAGCTATCCGTTTGTCCCTCATTGGAGTAAAAAGTAAAGTTGTTCCCGCATCCGATCCGGACAATGGAGATTGCCTTGTTAGTGAGACAACTTCCTGGGCCTTCGTCGTATTGTGGTAGAGTGGTCAGTTCCTTTCCACGCCGCCCACTGGAGTAAGGGTCTCATAACATTAGGTGGACTACCTGAGAGCTTTTGTCGACTTTCAAACTTTAGAAATGAAATAGATCTATTCTGAGCTTGGGGAACATACAAAGTTCATGCTTGAAGTCGGCATAGCTTTCTCGGCACTAGAGAGTCTCTCTCTCTCTCTCTGTCTGTCTCTCTCTGTCTGTCTGTCTGTCTGTCTGTCTGTCTGTCTGTCTGTCTGTCTGTCTGTCT
>NW_004797397.1:432520-434666 GCF_000002075.1 Aplysia californica
TCCCTCTCTCTCTCTCTCTCTCTCTCTCTCTCTCTCTCTCTCTCTCTCTCTCCACCTTTCCACAGTTGTATCCTCTATTTGGGTAAAAGTGTTCAAAGTCTCTCATTTATTACTTTCCCAGAATCCTCCTGGATCATGCTCATGTTTCTAGAACAAGAGAAGACAATTCTCAACAAAGGTTTTTACCGCAATAGGTCCGCTGAAAGGTTTTCTACGTGCCAATCTGACGTCATTCTTTCAATGTACAAACAAAAAGAGCAATGTAGTTCCAACTATAGTGCGGTCAAATATCTCTTTAACGGGTGAATCAATGTCATCCATACTTTGCATAGCAGTTTGTATCGGTTTGTCCTAACTAAATCATATTTTTCCAGAACAACTGGGCGTAGATTATAAAACTTTACTTCATAAATTTATATAAAATACTTGAATTCCAACTAGCTCCAGGCTATAGCAAGATTATGGAGTATCAATTTCTAAAGGAAAGTATGTCGAAAATATGTTTTAATTGTGAGTAACCAACGTAATTCCAACTAGTTCCAGGTCGTAGCAAGATTATAAAGCAACAAGTTCGAAAGGAAAGTATGTCAAAAATATTTTCTTAGTTCTGAGTAACCATAGAATTTCCTACAAATTCCAAGCTATGACAAGAGTTATGAAGCAACGAGTTCAAAAAGAAAGTATGTCGAAAATATTTTCTTAATTGTGAGTAACCAATGTAATTCCAACTAGTTCCAAGCCATAGCAAGATTATGGAGCATCAATTTCTAAAGGAAAGCATTGCGAAAATATGTTTAATTGTGAGTAACCAATGTAATTCCAACTAGAAATCTAGTTCCAAGCCATAGCAAGATTATGAAGCAACATGTTCAAAAGAAGAGTATGTCAAAAATATTTTCTTAGTTGTGAGTAACCATTGTACTTCCTACAAGTTCCAAGCTATGACGACAAGAGTTATTGAGCAACGAGTTCAAGAAAAAAGTAGGTCAGAAATGTTTTTTCAGTTGTGAGAAATGTTTTTTCAGTTGTGAGAAATGTTTTTTCAGTTGTGAGAAATGTTTTTTCAGTTGTGAGAAATGTTTTTTCAGTTGTGAGAAATGTTTTTTCAGTTGTGAGATATGTTTTTTCAGTTGTGAGAAATGTTTTTTCAGTTGTGAGAAATGTTTTTTCAGTTGTGAGAAATGTTTTTTCAGTCGTGAGATATGTTTTTTCAGTTGTGAGATATATTTTTGTTTTTTCTTCCTGCAATCTGCAACTCATTAACAGCCAGACGAGCACGTTTTAGTAAGATCGACCTCGCATGATTAGCGCTTCGAACGTGAACCTTGAAAAACAAACCTCAACATTTCTTCCCTCCAACCAGATCAAAAGGTTTCTATCGCTATTTATATATTTGTGTCACAACACGGTGGAATCAGGTTCTCGTCAATTGTTGGGACATGTAGAGTTATTGGTATCATCTTAAAGTTTATTCATTTGTCTTGCTTGGGAGGAAAAAAATATCCATTTATCTTGAATACAAGTCGAGATATTTGCGAATGAAAGAAGTGGGGGTCACCTGGTTTCAGATGTAAAATAAGTGAGAAAATGGCCGCCATAGATGAGTTATTTCCTCAGCTTGAGAGTCCGTGGAAACTGAAAATTTACACTTTTTTGTGCCTCTAACCAACGTTTTTCAGTAAAATCCACTCAGAAATGTGTTATTTAATGGGTAAAAACGTAATTTTAAAATTCTCAAATCTGCGGAGAAATGCCATTTTCTTCACATTGATTATTTTGACAAGCGCCTGATTTCACCACGCTGCCTCACATTTATTTAACCTTTTTTTACACCCAAAGCCATTCAATCATGAGCGCGCGAAGTTCCGTGAAGGCCAGTGCTCTTCTCAGACAACCCACGCCACAAAAAAAAGGAAAAAAGGAAAGGAAAAAAAATCAAGAAAAGGACACGGTTGGAGCATTTTGAGAAAGGGAGGGAGAGGAGATTCCGTTGTTTGCTTTAGTTCCTGCTCAATTCCACACGTAGCCCTTTCTCTCTCCACTCTCAATCCCACTTTCTTTCTCCCCATCTCGCTCTGTCTCTGTCTCTGTCTCTGTCTCTGTCTCTGTCTCTGTCTCTCTCTCTCTCTCTCTCTCTCTCTCTCTC
>NW_004797397.1:436133-441179 GCF_000002075.1 Aplysia californica
CTTCTTCTTCTTCTTCTTCTTCTTCTTCTTCTTCTTCTTCTTCTTCTTCTTCTATCTATCCCGTGGTTTTGGCAACTGTGGGGGGCACCACTGTATCTGAAAACCAGCTCTCGTCTCGCCATTTCTTTTTGTCCTCTGCTTTCCTCAGACTGTCACCCATCGTCTTCCCTGTCCACTCTGCGATGTTGTCCTCCCTTCTCCTTCTCTGCTTTCCTCTCTTTCTCTTTCCTTGTACGGTTCCTTGTAGGATTGTTAGGCTACCGAACCCGTAATCGTGAGACTGCTGGTTCTGGGGTTCGAGTGTCAGCTCGGTCCGACATTGTGTCCTTGGGAAAGGCACTTTACACGAAATTCCTATTTGGTTCGGTCCTTTCGGAGAAGAACGTTAACCTCGAAGGTACCGCCTCTTAAAAATAACCAAATAGTGTTGAACATATATCATTTTTATTTGTCGGGTGTGCTCACAAAATGAGTTACTTCTCGCAATTCACAAATGGAGATATTGGACTAAAAATCGACACTTGGGTTTAATTTGTAGATTTTCTAATGATGCCATATTCTTTAGAAATCTCATGTTTTTGTTTTTTCATACTTATAAATTGTAGAAAACTTCACCTATAAGCCTGATGTATCTATTTCCATAGGGGTGGAATCTAAAAAAATAACTCATTTTGTCAGCACACTTCACATTTATACAATGGCTTATACAATAGCAGTAAGAGGTTCAGCCTCACCCTACAAGTTGTTCTATGCATGAAAATTATGACCCCCAAAAATACTTTTTTCTAAAACAAAGTGGGGTGGGCGTGGGCGTGGGAGGTGGGCTTTCCCCGATTTTTCCAAAATGCTTTGTTTTGTCCACACATAATCTTGGGAAAGTCCGTCTTCTAAGATGCCATTGTAAACAAGTAATGTTTCCATTCACTATCCGTGCGCACTGTTTCCACACCTTTGAAATTCTGGAGTGTACAGCCACGAAAGCGGAATAGAGAATCAATCGATACATCTATTATATATTTGACAACTTGAAAATACATGCGTCACTTTTCTCTCAAGATTTATTGCTGCATTCTAGTTGAGTGTAAATGACTTTCAGTTGATGTTAATGCACCGATCATTCCTTTCATCCAAAGGGGACCCAGCTAGTTTTAAATGGTTGTTATTTTTAAAAAATATTTTGGCATGCATGTATAGCTAAGGCGTCTAGCTTTTTTTTTGAGTCAATACGATGACATAGAGGGACGATTCCTTTCGATCTTTTAAAAATTGATCTTAAGGGACAAATGATTAGTGGTGCGTTGTCAGTCTTTGGAGCATTAATTTAATCATTACGCGCGTTCGAAACCACTCGATTGGTTCAATTGGCATAAAGGCGGTCCCAGAAGAGTGTCGCGGAAAGCGATAGAGCGCAGTGAGACAGGAAGATACTGCTGGCCATCCGCTGTATCCCGGCCCATCTGCGGGTGTCTCCAGACCCAGATGAGTGGGTGGTCGGCGTGTGCTCTGGTGTGGTTTGCTTCTTCTTTCCTATCAAACATCTATCGTCCTTATCTCCCCTTCTTATTTTTTATGTTTGTTACTCTCTTGTAACACCTCGAATCTTCTGGCTCTCATAATATGACCTTATGCAGTTGCGAGCCGTAAAACCTCTACTAAAACTAAAAGACCCAGATGGGCAGGGATAGAGAATGAGGCTGACGACTTGCGCAACTCTCCGTCACTTTAATCAATTTCAAACACAAGTCATGACTAGTCTTCATTCCCCATCCAGCCCCCCCCCCCTCAGCTCCCCCCTTCCCCTTGTGATGTGAAGTCTAGGTCGTCTTCGCCTGCGAAGGACGGTCATCGCATTATCATCAATTAACTCATTATAAAGAAACTATTAATCTAGCATAAAGAAAACCACTAATTCACTATCAAGAAACCATTAACACATTAACGCCCGACTTCCACAATACTGAGTTTTGAAGGCTTCTTTGTTTTGGGGAATGCTTAATTTTTACGACCTCACAATGGCGCCCCTTCCTTGACCTTGACCTTACATGTTCTCTTTGTTCTAGGTGGCGTCGGTGGCCCAGTGGTTAGGCTACCGGACTCACTATCGTGAGATTGCGGGTTTGGGGGTTCGAGCCTCAGCTCGGTCTTACGCTGTGTCCTTGGGAAAGGCACTTTACACGAACTTCCCACTTGGCTCGGTCCTTCCGGTGATGGACGTTAAACTGGGAGGTCCCGCCTCTTAAATAACCTAATACTTATAGCGTTGATAGGGGCGTTAAACCTGTACCATTTCACCATTTTCCCCCTTTGTTCTAGTGTCTGCCTTTGTGCGCTATACGCTACTCTCCCGTCATTGTTTATACAGACACATGTTTGAATAGCTCGTGTTGTAAAACTATGACGTAATGGTTAAGCTCTTTACCATTGCACGCTATAGAAGTCAGTTCGATTCCCGCGTAGAAAAGACTACAATATAATATGTGAGGCGTCTTACAATATGAGTTACTTCTCACAATCTATAAATGCAGAAATTGGCAAAAAATCGACACTTGAGACAAATTTCTAGGTTTTTCTATCGATGCAATATTCATTAAGTACTAAATGCCTTTTGTTATTTCATACTTACAAGTTGTTGAAACTTAACCTATAAGCATGATGTATCTATTTTCATAGGGCTTAAACTTAAATCCAAGAAGTAACTCATTTTGTCAGCCCGCTTCACATATTATGTATCAAGTATATTATCTGTTTTTTCTGTTAGAGTGACGCTTTATCCCTCTTTGTCTGGGTTGGCCATGGAAGGCAATGCTGAGACAATTCTCCCAAATATTCTGAGTCATGTAAGCGTAGCGAGAGGGCGACCGAGAAAGACTTGGGTAGATGGAGTAAGGGAAACATTAACAGCTCACGGCATCTCCCTGACCCAAGCTCTCCGGCTGGCGACAGAGAGACGTCTCTTTCTTCCCGCGACACCCAAAAGGGTATAAGTGGCGGATATACGTCAAAGTCAATGTAAGCCTAACAGGTTCACAATCACTTATAATATCTTAGTATGTGGTTTGCAGGTGCTGTGGTGTGGTTTTCTCCTTCTTTCCTATCAAACATCTATCGTCCCTATATTCTCTTCTCCTCCTTTTTGTGCGTGTGTGTGTTACTCTCTTATAACACTTCTAATCTTCCGCAGGTATATGACCTAATTGTATTACAAGTGCCGTATACAATACTCTCACTAAGCCTAAAAGACTAAAGTATGTTATATCTTTCGCCCCAAAAAACGATTGAAAAAATAGAATTGTACACAGACAGAGATGAAGAACAGAGCACTCTTCCAGGCGAGTTGGATATTATGATGTCTCGCATCACACTCTCGTCACGAGCTTTTTTAGTTTTAGTAAGAATTTTACGGCACTTGCAACACAATAAGATCATATAAGTGTCGAAGACTAGAGGTGTTACGAGAGAGTAACACGCATAGAAAAGAAAGAGGAGAGATAAGGACGGTAGATGTTTGATAGAAAAGAAGAAGCAAACCACTCCAGAGCACCCGCCAACCACCAACTCGTCACGAGCTTGATAATATAACTCAACAGCAGTCATTATGGGGCTGGAATTGTTTCAACGTGCCAATGATCTCAAGTAAAATTCATGGCGGAAATGGAAAAGGCGGGGACATCATGGAAACAGCGAGAAAAGGATGCATAGGACAGGCTTCGCTGGATAAATGTTGTTGATGGCCTATGCTCCACAGGGAGTTAAGTTAAAAAGGACAAGAGAGAGAGAGAGAGAGAGAGAGAGAGAGAGAGAGAGAGAGAGAGAGAAGGAGTCAATAGCAAAATGGAGAGAATTACACAAATGTACTTTATTAAATACATCACTGCATCACATTTCTGAAATATAGTGTGAGGAGTTTATTCAGAATTTTGAGAGGCCCTTAAAGAGAAACGAAAGTCAGGATAGCACGCAAGAAAAAATATTTCGAAACTTATTGTATAAAAATTGCCCACATCAGCTGCAACTGAACCAGTTTTTCTTCTTAATATTCCAAGTTTTGTGGGCGTAAAACATTTCTTATAGAAGGCATATGCTTCTGGCTAGTAAAAAGGCCTATGATTTTTTTGCTCGCGTTATGTTATTCCATTTGATCATTTCTTTGACATTTGGGCTTGCAACGGGTGCAGGGTCAACATGACCTAATTTTCATGACAAAAGTTTTTAGAAATTATGAAAGTCTTAAATCCCTCAAACTGCCATTTGCACACTTTCCTCTTCCGTGTGTGCTGATCCACCTACAGGTGAACTGTCCCATCTTTTGGCCCAAAAACTGTTTTACCGAATGAGGCCAACAGAGTCTGGGTTAATTTTGCTTCGTTTGTTTAAATAACACACGGTGTCACATAAAGCTCAACAAAAATATAGATAGATAAATATGATTATTCTAGTATGTTTCTGAAAAATCCACACATAAAGTTCGGTAAAGATTTTTTAGAAAACAGACAGACAGACAGACAGACAGACAGATAGACAGGCAGACAGACATACAGACACACAAACTTCAGATAGATGGATAGATAGATAGATAGATAGATAGACAGACACATAGATAGATAGATAGATAGGTAGATAGATAGATAGATAGATAGATAGATAGATAGATAGATAGATAGATAGATAGATAGATAGATAGATAGGGCAGAAGAGGTACGAAATGTGGGAACGATTGAATGAATGTATTCCAGAAACCCCACGGTTGAACAAACAGCAAAAGTAAATGGCTTTTATCACTTTGGTATGTCTATGCATAATTTATCTTCATTGGAAAACCACAATATAAGGCAAACACCGAATTATTATAGACCGATATTGAATTCTTGCGGGGTTTTATTTGCATCCAACCACCATAGCGGTTTAGAAAACAGACAGACAGACAGACAGATAGACAGACAGACACACTGACACACAGACTTAGATAGATAGATAGATAGATAGATAGATAGATAGATAGATAGATAGATAGATAGATAGATAGATAGATAGATAGATAGATAGATA
>NW_004797397.1:443324-447305 GCF_000002075.1 Aplysia californica
TGCACTACTCACCAGCACTCCAGCACCTGTACCACGTGACCAGCAGCAATGTCCACCGAGACACCGGCAACCACAGACGCCACAATGCAGGACGTGACGTCACCACCACCACCACCACCATCACCACCACCATCACCCCCACCACCAACAACAACAACAACAGCACCACCACCAACAACAACAACAGCAGCACCGGAGAGAGTAGACCCCTACGCCCATCTCTCCCAGTCGCCGGCCCCAACAAGGGGCTCAGGACAGTCCAGGGATAGCACAGGTGAGCTTATAATAATTATCGAAGCGACTATTTCTCCGAACGTTCGGGAAAATAAAGTTGAACTCTATTTCTCCGAACGGTTTCCAATCTCGTGATTTTTTGGGTTATGCGAGATTTGGGCGTTATCCTTTCATTCTGCCATTCTGCGAGGACTGGGAAGAAGCTTTTTTGCGTCAAATTCAATTTATAGACCTAGAGATTTTCAAATGTCTGAATATTCAGATACTTCAGTTGTGGTTGGGGCAACGTTCTCGGACTAGATTTAGATCTATACTTCATTTGAAAATACATGTACCTTCTGAGCGACTTATTTTCAAATATCTCCTCAACTATCGAACATAGGTTCTCCAATTTAGCACAGTGACTTGTAAGAATTTTTCTTAACAGATAAACATTTTTGTAAACACCTGCAAGCTGTATTCTAGAAAATTCCTTAATAATAAATACTAATAAGAAATCCAAGTGGGTGGTTTCTACAGATTTTTAAATGTTTACAGCTGGGGCAATATAGCTTTTAATAGCAGGTCTGTCAGGTTTTTCTAATCGGGACGTTATGCTTATTGAACGCATTTTTTGAGAGCCATTAGTGCAAAAATATATTCACTGTAACAATAATTTCTTGTTGGGGCAAAGTTTTACCCAAAAACTACCTCTAACGGCTGTCCAGTAGTTTGAGTTTGAGACCCCTGCTCTAAGAGCTGTTCCAGATCACGTTTTGATTTAACGTTCTGTGGCCTGCGTCATTATCTGAACCGATCCGATCCGATCCGGTCAGAACCCATCGTACATTTGATCAATGCGCACGCGTATCAAACTTTCCCTACTGCAATGATTTTCGTTCACAGTTCTATATAGAAGTTAATGGTAAATATGATGAAACTGAAGATAGATAGATAGATAGAAAGATAGATAGATAGATAGATAGATAGATAGAGAGAGAGAGAGAGAGAGAGAGAGAGCAAAGTGGAGAAAGGGATCCAACGGATACATCCTGACTTGTCTGTCGAATTTTTTTGATCTGATAAACCAAGATTCCCCTGGAGCATGCTTATGCATGCTGACTATAAACCACGTTAGGATTATAATACGACAGGGAGGCTATAATATGCAAATTTTAGAGAAAAAAAATTCAGTTTTGGAGTGGACCGTTGTAGGTAGATCTAGTGTACTTTGTAAGAAGGATGGGTGGAGGGGGGTGGGGGAGGGGATTGAGGGTAGCTTCTTAAGAAGGTCGTAAAAGTCTCCTCTTGAGATCAGTCATGCGTAATGAAGCCCAGATTGCTGTATATTGGGCGCTCTAGAGGCCTCTTGGAGGTGTCACGATGACCGGGTTGTTGCAACGTTATGGATATGTGAGGCATCGTGGTGAAATCAGGCGCTCGTCAAAATAATGAAATCCGAGAAATCGGCATTTTTCAGCCAGTCTGGACATTTTTTTTCAAACTTTTAATTTTTCGCTCAACACCTTGTAGGCCCTATGTCCCTTCAAAAACACTTTTATGTGTGGATTTTATGGACAATCGTTGATTAAAGGCACAGCAAATTTTACTTTGCAGTTTCCAAGGACTTTTAAGCTATGAAAGTCATCAAACTTTGGCCTCCATTTTCTCACTAATTTTACCTCTGAAACCAGGCGCATATGTGTCCCGACACGGTGGAATCAGGCGCTCGTCAATTTTGGGACATATTTGAAGCGTGCTGACAAAATGAGTTACTTCTCGGATTTGAGCCCTATGGAAATAGATACATCATGCATATAGGTTAAGTTTTTACAAGTTGTAAGTATGAAATAATAAAAGGCATTTAATACTTTATGAATGTTGAATAAATATATAACCTAGAAATGTGACCCAAGTGTCGATTTTTGGCCAATATCTCCTTTCGTGGATTGTGAGAAGTAAATCATTTTGTCAGCACGTCTCACAAAAGAGTTATTGGTGTCATCTTAAAGCCTGTCCATTTGCCTTGCTTTAGATGAAACAATAAATGATCCATTTATGCTGGATACAAGTCAAGATATTGACGAATGAAGGACGTGGGGGTAGCCTGGTTTCAGAGGTAAAATCAGCGAGAAAATGGCCCCCAAAGTTGAATTATTTCCTTAGCTTGAGAGTCCGTGGAAACTGAAAATTTACATATTTTATGCCTTTAATCAAAGTTTTGCAATTTAAAAAAAAATCCTCACGGAGATGTGTTCTTTAATGGGCACGAAAGTTGTTGAGCCCCAAAACAAAATTCGGTAAAAATTCCCCAAACCTGCGGAAAAATGGCAATTTCTTGACTTTCATTATTTCGACGAGTGCCTTATTTCACCACGATGCCTCACATTATGTCTATATAATATATCTATACGGTCTTATACTCTCCTAGGGATATATGCACACCTTGTGGCCCTTTGAAGGAAATGGGGTGGGGTGGGGTGGGGGGGGGTGACTTGAGTGGGTGATCAAGGTCGTATTATATCGTGGGTGCTGGTTTACAATGTGTGCCTATCTCTAATCTCAATATTATGATCTGTTCATTTATGCGCATGTGTGTGCGTGTGTGTGTGTGTGTGTGTGTGTGTGTGTGTGTGTGTGTGTATGTGCGTGTGTTTGTGTTTGTGTGTGTGTATGTGCGTGTGTGTGTGTGTGTGTATGTGTGTGTGTGTGTGTGTACCCCTTTGTAAGGCGGGGGGAGGGTGGATGAAATAGGGGAAGGGTGTGGATTGTGCGTCTGTGTACTTGTGCTTGGGTGTGTCTGTGTGAATGTTTGTGTGCATGTGCGAGCGCGCGAAAGAAACAGACTGGCAGACAGACTCACAGACAGACAGACAGATAGACGGACGGACAGACAAACAGACACACAGACAGACAGACACACAGACAGACAGACAGACAGACAGACAGACAGACAGACAGACAGACAGACAGACAGACAGACAGACAGCCGACTGACAGGTAGGCAGAGAGGGGAGAGGTCGCTCAATATGTCAGTTCTGAGCAAATTCTTAGCCCAATTCCTATATCAATTTGCAGTAGTTGCAGTATTCATCGTCGTGAGATTTCAGAAAGGCTTTATGAATGAACCTCATAGCCAAGAAGAGTGAAAGGGAACGTGAAGTAACACGTACGTTTGAATTGATACCTGTCTGTCAACAACGAGACTCTACACATCGCGAAAACTTTCCTGGCAGAAATAGGATGGTTGGGAGGGGGTTCACGGGAAATCGTTTCTTCCAAGTAAACAACAATTTTGTGCGGGTGGTTGGAAGGCGCCATTGGTCCTACTTCTCTACTAGAGAGAGAGAGAGAGAGAGAGAGAGAGAGAGAGAGAGAGAGAGAGAGAGAAGGAAGCAACACATGAGCACAGTCATCGTCCCTATCCTCAACAACCCTAGATAGAATCATCTGATAAAAATTAACATTTCTGTGACCTTTCAACATGCACTGTTTTAGTTTAGGAAGAGTTTTACAGCACTTGCAACACACATACGGAACAGAACAACCGCAGCCGCAGATTAGAAGTGTATAGAGAGTAACATACAAAGGAAAGGAGGAAGAAGGGTTAGAATGATTTTATATATTTGATAGGTAAAAAAGAGCAAACCACTCCAGTGCATTCGTCAACCACCCACAAGCATGTCCTGTCAGATTAGGTGATGTCCTGTCAGATTAGGTGATGTCCTGTCAGATTAGGTGATGTCCTGTCAGATTAGGTGATGTCCT
>NW_004797397.1:448455-450724 GCF_000002075.1 Aplysia californica
GGGGGGAAGTGTTTTACGGCGCGCGCAACTGCATATTGGTCATATGAGCGCGCGGGACACATTAAACTTTTTCAGGTGGTAGGAAAGTTTGAATTTTGCCTGGGTGGCGGCCGAGGCCTATTCTTATCGATTTTACCAGGGGATCTTTATCGTGCGCAACTTGCACACGGGCACTCCGAGATTTTTTGCCTTTGTCAGAGAGGGCTAGGTGTAGGTCTTTCCTACCAGAAGATCAGGGGCGTGGCTAAAAGACAGCAGCTAGAAGGAGCCAAAGAGTAATAGCCAAAGGTTTGGAGATTACACTTAAGTAAGTTTCTCCGATTTCATTACATTATGTATTTTGACGAGCGCCTGATTTCACCATGATGTCCCTAAGTTATGACGCCATGCTGGGTGGAATTTAGTGGCGAACATATGAGATATACAACGAACCCCATTAAATTCTAGATTTGAACATACACAAACAGAACATTGCAAAGTTGGTGTTCATCGCTAAATATTATTTTAACACATTGGCATACATAGATAGATAGGCAAATGGACAGACCGATGGATCGATAGATAAATAAATTGATAGATAGATAGATAGATGGATAGATAGATAGATAGATAGATGGATAGATAGATAGATAGATAGATATATAGATAGATGTATGATAATGATAGATAGATAGATAGATAGATAGATAGATGGATAGATAGATAGATGGATAGATAGATAGATAGATAGATAGATAGATAGATAGATAGATAGATAGATAGATAGATAGATTATTTATGGATGCACCTGTGGATCGGTGAATGAGTAGGTAGAGATAACATAGAATGAAGTGACAACAGTGGAACCAACTTGACAGGGGGGTAACTCTTGTCACTTCCAGTGTGTTATTATATATATTTTTATCCGTGTTACTTCCCTTGTTCGCACAATCTTATCAACATTTTTAAGGGTGAAATAAGCTGTATTTAAAGTCACAGAGGAAAAAGAACGGTGGTTTGACAGGGAGGGGGGGCGAGGTAATCTGCTCTCCATCCGACCCCACCTCCTTCACTCGTAAAATATCTCTCCTTCTATTCAAGATGGATGGGTATTTTTTTCCATTCAAATCAAGGCAGAAAAACAAGTTTAAGCAGCTCTTAAGCGCTCAAACACTAACAAACTGACAAGATCATTCGCTGTCTATAGCTGGGTACCCATTCCCACCGGGTGAAATGAGAAAAGCGCGTGTAAAGTGCCTTTTCCAGGGACACAACGTCGGGCCCCTGATGGGACTCGAACCCACGACCTTACGGTTGCGAGTCCACAAGGTCACCAACACCACAAAAGACTTGAAGAGAAAAGTCTCTATTTGCAGTCTGTCTTCAATGTGAACAAAGCTTCAAAGCGAACTATTTTTTAAATCCATTATTCATGTTTATAGTGAGGAAGCTGACATCATGCTGGTATTTAACATTTGTGTGACGACGCGATGGAATCAAGTGCTCGTCAATCTTTGGACATATAGAGTTATTAGTATAATCGTTATTGGTGGTTTTTAGTTTTAGTGGAGGTTTTACGGCGCTTACAACTGCATAAGGTCATATGAGCGCCCGAAGATTAAAGGTATTACAAGAGAGTAACAAACATAAAAAAGAAGAAGGGGAGATAATGAAGATAGATGTTTGATAGGAAAGAAGAAGCAAACCACACCAGAGCATCCGCCAACCATCCACATTGGTTTTTTACTTGTTTAGATTTTGATTTTTTTAAAAACCAACAACACCTATCCATCACGAAAAGTAGTTAATATAAGCGATTGAAGTAAGTGGAAATGGCCTGGTGTCAGAGGTAAAATTAATCAGTGCGAGGAGAAAATAGCCACGAAAGTTTGGTGACTTCCAAATCTTTAGTGTCTCTTGTAACTACAAATTAATGTAGTTGTGTGCCCTGGTCATTAATGTTTTTCAGTAAGGACTGTAAGATCCACTCAAAATATTTATTTTTAAGTGGACATAAAAAGTGCTGAGACGAAAAAGAATCGATAATAAATTTCCCAACGAGTGGGAAAGTATAGGTTTCTTCGAATCGCTTTCATTTCATTATATCGACGAGCGCTTGATTTCCCCATGATGCCACACAGTGCGGGTTTACTGGCAACTCAGTGTCTCGCCGGGGGTGGTGATAGCTCTGATAAATAGGACATGACGTAGTGTGATGTGTTGGAGAGACAGAGAGAGAGAGAGAGAGAGAGAGAGAGAGAGAGAGAGAGAGAGAGAGAGAGAGAGAGAG
>NW_004797397.1:452102-454250 GCF_000002075.1 Aplysia californica
ATGTGTGTTGAGAAATTGTATTGTTATTTTTATTAATGTTGTATCCCTCTACGCTCTGAGTCGGAAACCCGCCTCCTTTATAATCTAAGTGTAAAACTACATACTGTAAAAATGAAAAGAAATGAGCGAACCCTTTTCTTTTTTGTTTCCACCGAGTATAGTTCTTTAGAACCTTCCCTATCCCATCTGCAACTTTGAAGACATTCTCTTCTTTTGAAAAGTCTCATCATCATGTGAATTGGGTTGAGTAAATTTTACGATTTTCTCTCAATCAGAATTACAGAAACATAGCTCAGTGGGTGGGTTGTTGGCGGGTGCTCTGGTGTGGTTTTCTCCTTCTTTCCTTTCAAACATATATCGTCCTTATCTCCCCTCCTTCTTTTTTATGTTTATTACTCTATTGTAACACCTCTAATCTTCTGGCGCTCATATGACCTTATGCAGTTGCGAGCGCCGTAAAATCTCTACTAAACTTACTCAGCGTATTGTCTAGGGAATCCCACGGGCATTCTTGAGCTGCCTCCCTTTCTACGGCACCTTGGCAGTCTGGTCAGAGTTCGTAATGCAGAAGTTCTTCTGGACTCAAACTTTCTTGTGCTAGGTTTGCTCCAACTTTCCTATCAAACGTCTATCGTCTTGATCTCTCCTCCTTCTGTTTTATGTTTGTTACTCTCCTGTAACACCTAGCTCTAATCTTCGGCACTTATGACCCTAGTGTGTTGCATGTGCCGTAAAACTCTTACTAAAACTAAAACTTCTCCTTGCACTTATCGCCATTATTTTTCTTCAGTTGTTCTCTGCTGTGGTACATTGTTTACAGCGGTGACTCGTGATACCAATTTAAAATTATGAGGCAGCGTGGTGGAATCAGGCTCTCGACAATTTTGGGGCACATAGAGTTATTGGTATCATCTTAAACTTAAAGCTTGTTCACTTGCTTTTATTTTGGATGAAAAAAATATCCGTTTATCTCAAATACAAGTCGAGATATTTGAGAATGAAGGAGGTGGGGTCACCTGTTTTCAAATGTAAAATTAGTGAGAAAATTGCCGCCAAAGATAAGTTATTTCCTTAGCTTAAGAGTTCCTGGTAACTGAAAATTTACATCTTTTGGGCCTTTAATCAACGGGGTTTTTTTTTCGGGAAAATCCTCACAGAAATGAGTTCTTTTATGGGCATGAAAGGTGTTGAGCCCAAAAAACAAAATTTTGATACAAATTCATGAAACTGCGAAAAAAATGTAAGTTTCTTCGCTTTGATTATTTCGACGAGAGCCTGATTCCACCACGCTGCCTCACCATAGTTTATGATCAGACCAGCTTTAGCGTACGCTACCCTGGAATTACAAAGTTCTATCAAGAACCTACCCAGTACCTAGTTTTGAGAAATTGGACGCTGCAAATGTTCAGTTTCACAACAATCATGGTTTTAAGCTTTTTCGAATGCAGTTCTTTGAATATCTTGACAGCGACTCCGAAAAATCTTACGATTTTGGTAGAGCAGATAGAATATATTTGGTTTCTGACCTCATGCTCTGTAAAAACGGCAAAAAATGCCAGATAGAACTTAGCAGTTCTAAGGTAATAAGTCTTAATAAATGTGAAGGGTGCTGACAAAATGAGTTACTTCTCGGATTCGAGACCTAATGAAATAGATGCGTTACGCTAAAAGGTTAAGTTTTTACAATTTATAAGTAAGAAATAAGAAAAGGCTTATTATACTTAAGGAATATGGCATTATTAAAAACATTATCTACAAATTTAATCCTAGTGTTGATTTTTGGGACCAAACCTCCATTTGTGGTGAGCGAGAAGTAACTCATTTTGTCAGCACACCTCACAAATAGTCTATGACACCTAACGCCATTCTTTGTCCCATGATGCCCCCTTTTCTTCCAGCTTCTGTCATGAGACACTTTGAGGAATTTTATATTTTGACGCCCCTACACCAGTTCAAGTCATAATAGCATAGTTTAATAAATTATTTTGATCACCACTTTTCCCCACTTCCTGACAGAGAGTTGTTGGGACGTAGAGGGGAAAAAAAGAGAATAAATCGATATCCCGGTCATTTTCTCGCGTGATGACAGAAATGGAAGGTAGTGGTGGTGCTGGTGGTGGTAGTGGTTTTGGGGGCGGGGGTGGGGGG
>NW_004797397.1:457373-458707 GCF_000002075.1 Aplysia californica
CTCTCTCTCTCTCTCTTTATTTTAGTGGTGGGCCAAGAATCTATTCGAGAACCGACCCCCGCAATTATTGCTTCTGAGAAAAAGAACCGATCCCTTTTTCCGTAAACTAACGATTTTCAATCACTTTATTTTTATCTATATTATCCATAAAATCTTGCATGATTTTTTTAAAGAATGCATTTTTTAGAGAAAAAAAATGTCGGTGCTTTGCTATGTTGTGAAATCGAGGTTATTCTGAATCTTGAAGACTTAAAAAAGAGTAATCTGGATGCAAATTCATTGTCAAAGATTTTATCGATCTAGTATACCAATGATGATACATAACAAGATGGTCCACTCAGCCAAAAAAGTGTCCGCCGGAAGTCCGCTCATTGCTTCAGATAGCGCTGCAGTCTGTTTTGAAGCTCTCTTACGTTTCTCCAGAAGAAGAATAGGAATAGCACCTCCTTGCGTGTGCAGATTGACTGCTGTTCATCGGCTGTTCAGGTTGGTTCAGAGAGGAGTTTTCGTTTTTTTTTGTTTTTTTTTAATGACCTCTCGCCTCTCATTCTAAAGTTAAATTAAACGAAGAAAACAGTCGCCTCTTCCTCTGGAAGATTTTTTTTGTCAGCATAACCATTTAAAAAAAGCGTTCTTCTGAAATTTGAATTCTTCTTTATTCAAAAACGTGTTAGCTTCACTTTTATTTTTTTCACACAAGTAAGGTAACTCTGTTCGCAAAGGGTGCGCATTTGCGAAGAAGGCGCCACCAAATTTTGAGGACACTTCTTTAATTGGCTCAAAGAGAGGAGTGGACCATCTTGTTGTGTATCATCATTGAGTGTACACAGTGTCAAAACGTATTCGATGCTTTCGCCTTTTTCTCATTCATCTGTTGTTGTTGTTGTTTTTATAATCCCCGTTCTTTCAATTGAAAATCTAAAACTGTAACGTCTGCCCGCGTCTTTCTCTGTGAAGGTCAGTGTTGGTCTCTGACTTCAAACTGAGGAGATTGGGCGGGGTAGCACCCTCCCACACCAAGTAGTCAAAGGGGTTGGACCACTAGATACCCGCCGGAAGTAATTGCAGGGGTCGGAGACTAATCGCTACTTGCTGGGAGTAATTGCAGGTGTCGGACTAATTGCTACCCGCCGGAGGTAATTGAAGGGGTTGGACTGATTGCTAATCGCTGCATATTATATAATCATGATACTGGTTAGGGGTCGAAACCACTGGAAGAAATCATAGAGCCACTGGAAGAAATCACATCACTGGCCATAATGAAATTAATTGGGTTCGGAACCGATTCCTACGATTCCTAGCTTTTAATAATCGGGAATCTTCGGTTACCGAAC
>NW_004797397.1:458807-460364 GCF_000002075.1 Aplysia californica
CCCCACCGGAATCGCCCACCTCTACTCTATTTCACAAACTGTGACATATGTGAGGCAGCGTGGTGGAATCAGGCTCTCGTCAATTTTTGGGCATGAAGAGTTATTGGTGTCATCTTAAAGCTTGTTCAATTGCCTTTATTTTGATGAAAAAAATATCCATTTATTTTGAAAACAAGTAGAGATATATGTGAAAGAAGGGTGTAGAGGTCACCTGTTTTCAGATGTAAAATTAGTGAGAAAATGGCCGCCAACGATTAATTATTTCCTTAGCTTAAGAGTCCGCTGTAACTGAAATTTTACAATTTTGGGGGCTTTAATCAACGTTTTTCAGAAATATTTCAACAGAAATGAGTTCTTTAATAGGCATGAAAGGTGTTGAGCCTAAAAACAAAAATGTGATTAAAATTCATAAACCTGCAGAAAAATGCAAGTATTTTCACTTTGATTATTTTGACGAGAGCCTGATTCCACCAAGCTGCCTCACATATAGCTCTCTCTTACTGACCTTTACTTTACTTTTATCCGCCGCTCATACCCTTCTGGGTGTTGCGGGAAGAAAGAGACGACTCTCTGCCACCAGCCGGAGAACTTGGGTCAGGGGGATGCCGTGAGTTGTTAATGTTTCCCTGACTCCATCTATCCAGGTCTTTCTCGGTCGCCCTCTAGCCTTGTCGCCATCGATTTTTTTTATGTAGGGACGTTGTGCTGGGTGGTGTGTTGTTTCTCTGACTGACCAACGGAGCGAAACAATAAGTGCGGGCCAGATCATTATACCAGTGGAGCACTGTGACTGGGCAAACTGTTCTTGTCCAATGCTGGGAGCCCATCCGCCCGAAGTGCAAGAAATGTTGCATAGCTTAACCAAACCGAAGAGGTTGCTTGCAACAACAGCAACAAAAAAACTGATTTAAGGCTTATTTGTGAGGCAGCGTGGTGGAATCAGGCTCTCGTCAATTTTTGGGCATGTAGAGTTATTGGTATCATCTTAAAGCTTGTTCACTTGTTTTTATTTGGTTGAAAAGATATCCATTTATCTTTTATACATGTCGAGATATTTGTGAATGAAGGAAATGGAGGTCCCCTGTTTTCAGAGGTAAAATTAGTGAGAAAATGGGCCCCCAAAGATGTGTTATTTTTAAGCTTAAGAGTCCGTGGTAAGTGAAATTTTACATTTTTTAGCCTGTAATCAACGTTTATCAGAAAAATCCACAAAGAAATGAGTTCTTTAATGGGCATGAAAGGTGTTGAGAGAAAAAACAAAATGTTAATAAAAATTCGCAAACCTGCGGAAAAATGCAAGTTTCATCACTTTGATTATTTTGACGAGAGCCTGATTCCACCACGCTGCCTCACATTTTGATTCTTCACAAAGATCTCAGCTCCATTAGCTATCGGGGCTTAGGAATTTTATCTATCGTTGTTCACTCCCCTATTCTTTTGTGCCCTCATTTTGGTGAAACGTCCAACAGCGTGTTGATGGACAGATAGCCAGTGAGGCGAGGCTCTCTCTCACAACCCCCCCTCCCCATATAAAGAGAGAGAGAGAGAGAGAGAGAG
>NW_004797397.1:467030-474902 GCF_000002075.1 Aplysia californica
CAATTTTTTATGTTTTTTCTCATCTACTTTTTTTTATTATCTTTTTGATTCCAATGACATTTTCTGGGCCGGTTATTCATACTGTTACCTAACTTTATACAGGTGGAAAATAAAATCAATGCATTTATAAGTGAGTTACATGGATGATTATGTAATTGAATTCCGAGTCATGAAAGGGTAGGTCAGTTATATATCCATCTCTAACCTTTTTCCTTTTCAAGATATTCAAAATCCCAACTGTACAAAATTTGGTATTGAGTATATCTATCAAAGTACCAAATTTAAATTTGAACAAATTTGGTTGGTAAATTTAAAAAAATCATTTTTGCTTTTATGAAAGCTGTTTATTTTCAATATGGCAGTTGTTACCATGGCAACCGTAGACTTAAACAACAAAAAATTAAAATTTCATTTTAGATATGTTTTCCTGTTACACCTCCTTGCTATAAGGCTTTATCTACAAAGGCCATAGTTACCGAGATAAGTTTATAAACCAGCCCCCCCCCCCCTTAAAGGGAAAATAAACTAACTCACAGTGTTTTTTTTTTGTGTTTTTTTGTTTGTTTGTTTTGTGTTGTTGGTTGTTTTTTTGTTAGGATTTTTTTTGACACATGCATTGTAAGAGCATCCCTGTATTTCTCCATCCACTGGATAAAAACAACCCGCCTGTGAGTTTGGCCCTGTTTTTAAAAAGGGGAGCAGCTGGGCCAGCTTCGACGTTGTTTTTTTGTTTGTTTTTTGTTGTTGTTTGTTTGTTGTTTGTTTGTTTACACAAAGCATTGTATTGTAGCGTCACTTTATTTGTTCTTTCAATCTGAAGACAGCAAGCCTGTGAGTTTGACACTTGTTGTTTGTGTGTGTGTGTGTGTGTGTGTGTGTGTGTGTGTGTGTGTGTGTGTGTGTGTGTGTCTTTTTTTTAAACTGCGCCAGCTTCGACGTGTTTCTGTTAACAGTAGTGATAGTCTTCTTCTATTTATTCATCATTTGATTAAGACAGCAGCCCTGTGAGGTTGATCCTCGTTTTTTTAGAAAAAGGGAAAAACTGGACCAGATTCGACGTGTTTTTGTTGACACAAAAATTGTAATTGTTTTCTTCTAATAACCACCAGCCCGTGAGTTTGTACATGTCTGGGGTTCGACTTTGAACCTGCTACAACATTACGTTCCACTGCAGTCTTATTTGATATGTATGTGTCGACCTACTAGGATATACACACTACAGTCTTATTCGTCATGTATACAAAACACAAAAATTACGGCTGTGTGTCCTACAGTCTTACCATTAGGCCACCGACGTCGCAATAGCTACTATTACATATAGGTCGTGGACTTTGAGATTAGTAAGTAATTGCTTATAGTGTACTTTGAAATGAGTGCTCGCAGACAGGAAATACGTTAGTGTACTTTAGAATGAGTGCTCACATAATTTATAGAAGATGCGGTGGAGTACTTTGAAATGAGTACTCATAAGGGATTCGATGATGTATTTGGAAATGCGTACTCATAAGGGATTCGTTGGTGTGCTTTGAAATGAGTACTCATAGGGGATTCGTTGATGTACTTTGAAATGAGTACTCATAGTGGATTCGTTGGTGTATTTGAAAGGAGTACTCATCGGGGATTCGTTGGTGTACTTTGAAAGGACTGTTCACCACAGATACGTATCTTTCTCAAAGAAGTATGGCTATCTTCTCGTGACTGACCTTTTTCAGCACATTTATTGATGTATTCTTTAACTTGTGGTGACCTTTAGGTTTTATGCAATAATAATAATATGCATCTTGGCAGCATCCAAAGATTACTCTCCTGAAGGTTCGATTATGCGAAACCCCCTGTTCTTCCTGTATGGCACTTATTGAGATTAGACGTATAATTGCCCCCCCCCCCCCCACCCGGATCTGCAAATGAACATTTTCTGCATTAGGTGTCTGTTTTAACCGGTCATAATATAATACCTGAATACTTGGAGATGCCAACCCTTCAGACTCAAGAGGTAGACGTGTAATGACCCTCCTGCCTTCACGGTCTCGAGTTGCTGTTGTACATTCTGCCATATCCAGGCCAGTCAATGTTTTTATGTTGTCCACCCAAGTTACCATTTGTCTTCCCCTGGCTCTTCTGCCCCACATCCTTCCTTACTTTACTTTACTTACTTTTCCGATTCAGCGGCCATTTGGGTTCTAGCCCTTCGGTCTTCACATCCTTTCTTCAAGCATCTTTTTCACAATGGTGTCGTGTCGTTTTAAGTGGCCATATTATTTTTTATTATAGTAGTATGTAATCATAGCCTCAAATAGAAGACAGATCGCTCATTGTGGTTAACTGCCATCTGACGTCACCCGTCAAAGCATCTCTCAAACCAAAACGTCTTTAATCTCCTTTAATCGCAAATTTATACACTTGTATTCAAGATAAATGGATATTTTTGTATCCAAATAAAGACAAGTGAACAAGCTTTAAGATGATACCAATAACTCTACATGCACAAAAATTGACGAGAGCCTGATTCCACCACGCTGCCTCACATATTATTGTAGTATGTAATCATAGCCTCAGATAGAAGGCAGGTCGCTGATTGTGGTTAACTGCCATCTGACGTCACCCGTCAAAGCATCTCTCAAACCAAAACGTCTAGGTCTCCGAGAGCCGATCTAAAATAAATAGGATTGTACTTTTGTTGATCAATGGAAGAACTCTGACCCTGGCCAGGGAGACAATAAAAAAAAAATTAATTACCAAGAAGCTTAATAATAAGAAGGTCGCTGGACAGTCCATCTTGCGGAGAAGAAAAAATCGATCGTCAGATAATGACTAACCTGTATGCACTGGGTTAGGTGTTTATTTTTTATAATCACGTGACCGTAAAAAAGAGATAAAGGAAGAGTGCACTGGGGAGGAAATCTGACTCGTCAAACAAGGAGACTAACGCGCCTCTGATGTTCGTTGATGCGTGGATTCTTTCACTTATGAGACAACCTAGTGAAATCAGACGCTCGTCATAATAATGCAATTAACACTTCGCAGTCGCACAGCCAGCGGAACAAAATACCCCATCTGGTCACCCAGCCAGGAGAGCGACTGCAACAGACTTCTCGGGCTGGCGCAGAACGGATAATTTTCACTGACACATTATTGCTGCAAGTGACTGCAAAGTGTTAAGGAAACTGGCATTTCTCTGGCCCAAGGCAAATATTTTCGAACATTATTTTTTCGGATCAACATCTTCTTTGTCCTTTTAGGAGCACGTTTCTGTGTGGATTTTACTGGAAAAGTTCGCTAAGGGCACGAAAATGTAAATTTGTAACTTCCAAGGTTTCCAAGTTTTGGAAGTCACCAAACTTTGACGGTCATTTTTTTACTCGCGATTTTTTTTTTCTCTACCACCAGGTAATCCCCACCTCCTTCAATGGCAAATATCTTGTCCTTACGATTTAATTCCTTGTTTATTTATGTATTGCAGGGAGTTGAGCCAACCTCTTCCTTCTCTGATAGTCTGGTTTCTCACCCTGTCTCTTCTTGTAATGCTCAAAGTCTTTGTTAGGCATGTCATTTCACAGGCTTTGGTTTGGCTTTGGTGACTCTTGGTTATTCTCCAATATATTGTTTTTGGTAGCGTGGTGGAAACAGGCTCTCGTCAAAATAATCAAAGTAAAGAAACTTGCATTTTTCCGCAGGTTTGTGAATTTTTATCACATTTTTGTTTTTGTGCTCAACACCTTTCAAGCCCATTAAAGAATTAATTTCTGTGTGGATTTTTTCCGAAAAACTTTGATTATAGGAACAAAAAATGTAAATTTTCAGTTACTACGGACTCTAAAGCTAAGGAAATAACTAATCTTTGGCAGCCATTTTCTCACTAAGTTTACCTCTGAAAACAGGTGACCCCACCTCCTTCATTCTGAAGTATCTCGACTTGTAGTTAAAATAAATGGATATTTTTTTCGTCCAAATAAAGACAAGTGAACCAGCTTTAAGATGATACCAATAACTGTACATGCCCAAAAATTGACGAGATCCTGATTCCACCACGCTGCCTCACATATTGTTTTTGGTAGCGCAGCTTTTTTTTTTTGGAGGATATAACCTTTCGAAGAGGGTGCGGTGGAGGAGCAGTTAGTGCGCTCGTCTCCGAAGCGGAAAGTCCGGGTTAAAGCCACAGTTCGGACACGGATTTTGTTCACCCCCTCCTGCCAACCCAGCAGTAATGGGTACCTGACTTCGAGTTGGGGAAGTAAAGGAGGCGTGGAAAGGAACTGGCCACCTTACCACAATGTGCCGAAGGCCCAGGAAGTTGTCTCACTAACAAGGCAATCCCCAATGTCCAGATCGGAGGCGGGAAAAACTTTACTTTTTAACCATTCGAAATTTTAAAAAACAACAACAATGAAACTTCTTTATCCTGCAAATGAACTAAATCGGTAACTTGTTGAGGACTTCTGACTTACTTCATAAAATTCAAAGCTCGTCTTACCCTCGGGGCGGTGCTACTGACTGAAGTGTCTTTAGGCCATTCCCAAAAGGGGGGAGGGGGCATTAACATCTCGAGTTCTTATGCACAGTAGAATTGTAGTTGTAAATGAGCTGATTCATCAATGCCATGCTCATAACTGTGCCTGAACTGCAACAGGGAACTGCTGCTTTTTCTTTCCTAATCCTTACTACCGTCATTTTTCCTCTACTTATTTTGTATGTTTGTCACACTCTTGTGACCCACTATTTCCGGGGTGCCTTGATACTCGAAGCAGACTTTGTGCTGTTGAATCTAGAGAGGTGAACAAAGTAAGTCTGATTACCTGTAAAGACTTCTCTGTTGACACCCACATCTTGGCGCTCATATGAACCTATGCAGGTGCAAGCTCCATAAAACCTTACTAAAACAAAAACAAAAACCTCATCTTATGTTCATCTTCTTTATTTATTTTTTCAGAGACAAAGTCAAAAGATAACAGCATCATGCCTCCCAGAAAACCAGCCACCAGCAATGGGGAGACGCTGCCTCTACAAGGGGCGGAGCTAGAGGACACACAAGACTGTCGCGCCGTGTGTGTGCGAGGCCTCAAAGGAAACGCCCTCATCTTGGCCACGCTGGGGGCGGTGGTCCTGGGGGTGTGTCTGGGGCTTGGCCTGAGGGAAACCAACCCTTCCAAGGAGCTGCTTATGTGGCTAGGTGAGTGAGGGAGACAACTTTAAAAACTTTTTTGAAGTACCCTTGACTGAGACTGTAACGACCGACCACAGTATTTTCACAAGTTGTTTGATTACCTAGAAATTAATTTCCCCCCGGGGTTTTTCAACACATAAAAGCTTGTGAAGAGTTTAGACGTACAAGGAAGCCTGTAAAGTGTTAGCACCTGTGGTAAAACAAACTTGTGTGTTCAGTGTTACTACTAGGAACGCTGAAAAACTTAATGATTAAAACCATTACTGAGACTGTAACGACCGAGTACACGAGCCACGCACATAAACGAGAATGTGTCTAGAGATCTCAGGGGGTCTGCTGGGATAATGATACACGTCGTGTAGTTGTAAAACACACAGAGCATGCTGTAGAGAGTGGACATACGTTATATAAATGGTGGTGGTGGTTGTAGTAGTAGTAGTAGTAGTAGTAGTAGTAGTAGTAGTAGTAGTAGTAGTAGTATCACATTGTGCCCATAAGAAAGGCATTTTACTCTAATTTTACCTGTTGGCCCCCCGTCCTGCTAGAGATGGACATGAAGCTTGGAGGTCCGGCCTCTTAAATAAACTTACACTTACAGCGTTGTAAAGGTCGTTAAACAAAATCAATATCGCATATTTTGCTTCATGCCTCAACCTACTCTACGCACATTTGGGCTGCTGTGTGAAGTGTGAAGATAGAGAATGCACGAGGTGTAAGCGATCATGATTCACTCAAAAATACAAACATTGTTCTAAAGAGTGAAACAAGACAGAAATAAATATGTGTCACGACGTGATGGAATCAGGCGCTCGTCAATTTTTGGGCTTTTGGGGTTATTGGTATAATCTTAAAGCTTGTTTTGTTGTCTTGCTATTGGTGAAAAAAAACAACCCCGTCTATTTAGAATTAAAGAACATGGCGGGGTCGCCTAGTTTCCAATAGCGAGAAAATGGCCGCCAAAGTCTGGTTATTTCCATAGCTTGACAGTCCGTGGAAACTAAAATCTAACTTTTTGTGTGCCTTTAATCAATGCTTTTCCGTGAAAGCCGCACCAAAATGTGTTTTTAATTGGACAACAATGGTGTTAAGTCAAAAAACAGAAATTCCATAAAAATTGCCAAACTTGCAGAAAAATGCCAGTTTCTTCAATATCTTTATTTTGACGAGCGCCTGCATTCACCACGCTGCCTCACAATGTTTGTGCATCGCGCAATGTTTCAGATGGTAAAAATCATCGTCCAGGGCAAGCGCAATGTCAGCTGGTTAAGCCGAAATGTCTCAGTAGGCATAGCAGAAAATATATTGATTATCATGAAACGACATTGAAGCGTTTTAGCGTTATGACATAAATGTACGCACTTTGGTTTCTACAGCTAGTGTAGTGATTTATATTCTGAATGTTCCTGATGAAGCCCCTTGAGGGCGAAACGTTGAACTTGTCATTAAATCTTTTGGAAATACTACCAAGTCTTAACCGTTTTACTATCTGTTGTATACAATGAAACCACATTGAAGGATGAGCTTAACCATTATTCAATGAACATTATAATGATGATGACAAACGTTCATGTTACCACCTGACTTGGCTAAACCCCCCCGGGGCAGTGCCAATGACCAAATTGTCTTTAGACCATTCCCAAAGGGGAGACATTTCTCGTTCAAGCATAGTAGAATTGTAAATGGGCTGACTCATGTCACGCTCATAACTGTGCCTGATCTACAACAGGGAACTGCTGCTTTTTCTTTCCTGATCTTTACTATTGTCATTTTCCGCTACTTCTTTTGTATGTTTGTCACTCTCTTGTGACCTGCTATTTCCGGGGTGCCTTGATAGTCGAAGCAGACCTTGTGCTGTTGAAGCTAGAGAGGTGAGCAGTCTTAGTCTGATTCCCTGTAAAGACTTCTCTGTTGACACCGACCCCTTGGTGCTCATATGACCTTATGCAGTTGCGAGCGGCGTAAAACCCTCTACTAAAAAAAAAAAAGATTTGACCCATCTGCTCTACTACTCCCCAGGCCTGCCCGGAGAACTCTTCTTGAGATGTCTCAAGGCGACCATCGTCCCTCTCGTCATTTGCATGGTCATTACAAGTAGGTCACGTGGTCAATAAGTTCGTTTGTCGCTGGAATGTTGCAGTTTTATAGATCGTCTCCTCTTGCGGGCAGTTACTAAAGTAGAAGCCTAACCTGTCCCCGTGGTGTTATGGACCCCGCATAATTTAGCAAAATTTGATCATTTTTTTTCATAATTTTTGATTATTTTCCTTTATTATTCTTTGTTAAGAATAACAGAATCGCATAATTTCACATTTTTGGGGCTCAGTTTGCATAATTTCTGAATTTTTCTTGCATAAAACGACGGGAACAGCTAAACGTGCCATGAATCATTTCATGCCCTGTGACCTTTAGAACACCTTGACCCCAAATAGACCCAACACTATTCCAATCAATCGAAAATGTTTGGAGTGTGTAGACCAGTCTTTAATGAAACAAAGATTTGTAATAGTATTATGCTTGATGAGATGTACGATTTCTTCCATAGTGGGCATATAGAGTAAATAGAATCAGTTCAATGTTCTTTTAGTGCACATACTATGAGAGTGTGTGAGAGAGTTTGTGGGTATATGGGCGTGCACATGTGCAAGAGTATGCCTGTGTGAGTGTGTGTGTGTGTGTGTGTGTGTGTGTGTGTGTGTGTGTGTGTGTGTGTG